>NC_134484.1:380575895-380753395 GCF_040206685.1 Ascaphus truei | reverse complement strand
CAAAAACCATTCACAGCCGGTGGAACTGACAATGCTCTGAAGAGCAGCAGTGAAAGGGTTGAGAAGGAGAGCTATTCCTGATGTGGGGTGCAGCTGTGATTTCTACTCTAATTTGTATAGCAATTTGGGACCACAGCGCTGCTACCTTTTACAAGACTATAATTTTGATCTTCAAAAATAGCATTGTTTGCTTTGAGAAAAAAAAAATTCAATACAATATCTCCTAGTTCTTTTTTTAAAATACATTTTTGTAAATGAATGCAGTGTGTTTTTGTCCATTAGATTGCATTACATATGATGTTATACTTTTGCCATGTGCAACAATTTTTCTCTGTCTTTGTGAAATTATTTTGTGTATTGATATTGGACGTTAGGGACTGCATTTAAAACATTTAAGCAGTTTTCCCATGGGCAAAATGATATTAAGACCCTTTTTAGTCCCATAAGTTATTTGCCAACTACTTATTTGCAATACGCTTGGGATTTTAGCATATGTCCTCGTATAAAGTGTTAAAGGAATACAAGTTAAATAAAGTCATACAATATTCTGAGAGAGAGAGAAAGAGAGAGATGCATCAACTTCAATTCAGATGATGCAAATGAAGCATAACTAAAACCACAGTAACCTCATGAGATCAGCCTTAGTTTCCTGTTGTCTTACATCTGAATGAAAGCAAATGACAGGTGTGCCTAGAAACATAAGAAAAAAGAACCTCTCTGTAAGGCCTTGGGGTAATTACAAAAGTACAAAGAAAGCTTTATTGACAATAAACAAAATCATAATATCCCTCAAGAAACAGAAGTTAAAAACAAGCACAGAGAGTAATTACCTACCCTATCAAATACATACCAATAAAGAAAGTATCAGTGTCCATCCATGATCATAATCACATATGCACAAAAAAATCATTGTATTGGGTAAGTGGTCAATTTACAGACACGACCGGCTAGTCAGAAAAAATATAAGAGAAAGAGATAATTCTGTACATACCCTCACACACTTAACAGAAACATACCCTCTAAAAGACCACTTCTTGGGGGAAAAGCATATTCTGTAGAGAGGTTGGTTTAAATAGATGACTCAAAGCTGATGTAATCACAATACCTGTATATATAACTTAAAGGAAACAATAAAAAAACACAAATAAATAACCAACGAATCAAGATTATAAAAACATTGACAAATTCTAAGATTCATTGAGACAAACAGGCAAAAGGCTCCCCGTATTATACAATCCAGCGACATTCTCTCTGTAACAGGGAGTTCTCTAATTCGCCACCTTTTTTTATCACACATTTTTTTGCATTTTCCAAAATAAAACGTTACAATACAAACAGTCATTTATACAGTTATTTGTATAGAGGTGTGGGAGGGTACAGAAAAAGAAAATTAGGGGGAGAGGGGATCATCAGAAGTATTTTCACAAAGCATCATGACATTCACAGTTTACTCATCTCTATTACTTTTGATTTCGAGCTAGGTACCTTTTAATAGACGCTCCGACCTTAGGAATTTGAACCATGTGTCATTAATGTAGCTATTCTTCCTTTCCATTCCCAAAATAAACAATAACTATTTTTTAACTACCGAAAATATAGGGACATCCTGTCGTTTCCAAAATCTGGCTATCACGCAGCGAGTCACCAGAAGGATTTGGGAAATTAGTTTATTCATTGCTCTATCTGGGTTGGAGGAATCTTACCTACTGTACAATTAATATTAATGGTTCTCTAACAAGGGTAATCCCAGTCAAGGTACGTATGTAGTGAAGAACCTACGTCCATAGATGCTGAAGCTTGGGACATCCCAACCAAATATGTGAGTGTTCCTCGTTGGCTGCAATTCCTCCAGCACAAAGGTGAGGAGCTCGGATACATTGCCTGAAGCCTACTTGGTGTCAGATACCAGCAATACATTATTTTGTAGGCATTCTCCTTTATTGTTATATTTGAGAAAACAAGGTAACTGTGGTGCTCAATAATTGTAACCAGTTCCATATGAAGAGGATAAAGACATTAAAGTTCCATAATGATGGTCCAATAAATGATGGAGTGCCCCCAATGACTATAAATGAAGCTGGAAGGGAATAGTGACTAGTGGAGTCTGCTTGACATCCACAACAATGAACACTATAATGAATACCCAACCAGCTATACTAAATATAAAGGACAATGTCCGTGGTATACAGGAAATGATGAAGCACTGCGGCTTTTTACCTGTTTAACCCCAGGGGCACTCTGAACATCATAGGTGTGCAATCCATCCAAGGTAAATGCAGCAAGGTAGAGATGTAGATGAAGCACAGCAAAAGGAAATCCTTCTTCCGGTATCCAGAGAGGAAAAAAGGCCAGGCCACTCCAAAATTGACAAAAAGGGGGATAATTTATTGCAAGTTTACATACAGAGGAAAAAATGGGACTAGATGAACCCACCCTCTCCCACTACCCACCCAGGAGGCCTAAACACCTTCCCCAGGCAACTAGCCCCACTCTTTACCTATTCATTTAGCAACAAATGGGGAAGGAATGAAAAAACAGGCCCAAATAAAACACATTACATAGCAAAATCAAACACCTAACATTGTAAAATAAAACACTTAACATTGCAAAATAAAACACCTAACATTGCAAAATAAAACACCTAACATGGGAAAATAAAACACCTAACATTGCAAAATAAAACACCTAACATGGCAAAATAAAACACCTAACATGGCAAAATAAAATACCTAACATAGCAAAATGAAACACATTGCATAGCCAACTAAATAGCTAACTAAGACCAATAAAACAATTGAATGGCACAGTGGGTACATGATGCCCATATAATATGGGCATCATTTAACACTATGCCAGTCAATGGTCCACCTAAAATAAACAATCACAAACAAGATCCAATGCAATCCAAACAATCAGAAAATAAAAACAAATCAAGAAGTAACCAGAACAAAATTACCACCAATCAATTAATCCAATCCAAAATAAAGCCCAGAATAAACAATTAAAATACCAAAACAAAACCATGAATAAATAAATTAAATAAATATACAAACATCATTCAATATCAGAATAGTTAAGAAGCAGAGGAGTGATCAGCTCATGAGTAGAGCTGATCTAACTATAGTTAGTGAGGTGGACCAAGTACCTCTCACCCTGCTTAGGGGGTGAGGGAGGAGCTAGCCCACTCTGGATGCCCATATGGTCCAGAGTGGAGGCAGGACCATCACAAGGGAGAACAGTTAGTGGACTGTGCATCACTGTACCGGTCAGCTGCTGCTGCTTTGGAGAATAAAGAGACTGCTGCTTTTAAAGATAATCCTTGTCTGAGACTGGAATCTCTCATCCCTGTGGGGAATCTCTGTGGTAAGGATTCCACCCCGCATTCCTGGGGCTTACTATAGATGGAGGTGCTGCACCATTGAACCAGAACGAAGGCATCCACCCCACTAACATGTTCCTGTTATCCCCCATGCCATCACGGGAGACTCAAGCCCTCCTGTTGCCAGCAGGTATGCACCACACAGTGACACCTAGCCAGACCGCAGACCACCTTAGGGGACCCGATCTGCGATTGGGAGGGGGAAGAGGGGCTAGATTTGGAGGTGCTGCTGAGATTGCTGAGAGCAACAGGATAGGTTTTCAGCAAAGCAGAGCTGAAAGATGTAGGTACACTTTCAGAGCAAGCGCTGCAGAAGGAAGGGCATTTTTGCAGACTAGGGGTAGTCAGGAGAGACCGTCCTCTCAACAGTACACCCAAGGTGCCCTAGGAGGGTGATGTAAATTTGGATAAAGAGGCTATAGCTGTTCTAGTCACCTTGAGGCAGATAGTGTAGGATTCCTGTGGGGGTAGCCTGTTAACTAGGTCAGGGACTTCAGCATAGGGTCTACACTATGAGTGGCCAAAAGTAGGTTGACGCCCAGTACTTAAGAATGCCAAGTACACTAGCCAGTATCCAGAAAACACACCACAGAGTGCTTGTAATGAACCGTCAGCGAGTGCGGTGTACTAGGAGAGAGTTCTGCTTAGCCTGGGGTATGCCATGCGTTATATTCATTGGTTAGAGCACCATTAAGAATAGTAAGTGTCTAGGAACGAGTTATACCATAGACACTGAGAGTAGCGCTATCGTGGGTTTAGATGGCTCACTAAAGATGGCGGCGAGAGATACATGTGCTCTGCGGGGCATAGAGGAGGTTAAAATGGCGACAGCTGCGTCATTCACTGCAACGCGGGTTGCAGACGATCCAAAATGGCGACTCCCGACAAGCCTAGATCGCGCACATGCTGCGTGCAAGCAGGCTGTAAGAGAAATGTGGCGAGCGATTTGCAGGGGTTTGGCGCCAAACCCAGATCCCCAGCCAAAAGAAGGGAGCGGCGCAAAAGCCGAAGCCACACCCACCTGTGCAGTGACTGGCCGACGGACGAAGCCACGTCACACAAAGAGAGAGAGTGCCCCTCCTCTTGTTTCCACCAGAGGGAGGGGGCACACCAAGAAACAATCCAAACAGTCCTCCCCAGCGGAAGGAGGGACAGGAAGTGAGGCTGACGAACTTCACTTCTGTTTGACTGGAGAAGGAGAAGGAGCTAAGTGCGAAACCAGCAAGCTGAGCAAATCAACCCCCGCGCAAAAGATGGCTGACCTAAGCGTAACCACTTATCAGCTTCCAGGAGGCTTCCTGGTTGTGGAGGTTGATGGCCGAGAATATCTGCGGTGCCTGTGCGTCCAATGCAGGTCACCCGGACCGGCCCCAAGTACAACGGCATGGTGCCAACAGTGTGGCACGTTTTACCTATGGCCTATCGAGCCATGCCCTACGATATGACCCCGCGAGATGCCTCTCCAGCGACGCTGATCGAGGTAGAGGAGACGGAGGCTAAGGCTGCCCTGGTCCCATATGTCACCCCTGCGGTAGGCACCCAAGCCCAGCCACCAAGAGATGTCCCGACGGAGGAGAGCGTGACCGCAGTGGAGGTACCGAAGCAGGCCCATTTCGTACCCATACCCACTGGTGGTGCTGCAAGGACTCGGGGTGATTCCCCAGCGGAGGAGCCATTGCAGTTCTCGTCGGATGAGAGAGACAGCCTGTCATCGGTGGTGATGCGCCGGCCGGAGGACCACACCAGCTGTAAAGAAGAAGTCCCACTTACCCCTGAGATGGAGCAGACGAGTCCGGAGACCCCCCGACGGCGAGCGCTGATGCGGCCTGAACCGCGTAGAAGTCCCACGGCCATGGCAACTCCCAGTGCGGCGGAGATGGGATCCGAGACGGCTCCGGAGGAACTGCAGAGCATCGCAAGACAGCGGAGCGGTAAGAGGACACCACCACCCCCTTATTCCCGCCAGGTGAATGAGGAACCTGTGGAGACAGAAGGGCTTGAGGCCTACCTGCCCATCCACGACCCTGATGGTCCACCACCACCCCTTCCGGTCCTCGACGCACTTCCGGTGTGAGACCAAGGAGCGGATGGAGATTCTGCGGCGACCAGCGATGACGTCTCTTCCGGGTCAAACTGGCACAGAGGCCCGGAAGCTTTGCTTGCTTCCATAAGGAGAGCTGGGCTGGAAGCCGAGTTCGAAGAGTTTAAAGCCCAAGTAGCCAAGCGAGGAGCCCGAAGTGCTGCCGAAAGAGCCAGTAAGAAAATACCTACAGGTCGTGGCATCGCCCGACTCAGAGACACTGTAATGGACTTTGGCGATCCCATGGTCAACGCCCCAAAGCCATTGCCCCGGCCACTGCCCCTGCCCCGTCACGTGTCGTGCCACCGGGTCCTAGTGGGAGTAAGCTGGATAAGATGCCCAAGTTTTCAACTGATTGGCGGGATTGGGTGACAAGTGATGAGGGTTCTGATGGGAGATACCATTGTCAAGTGTTGTACATGTACCTAACCCCTCTGTGTTTAATCCTGTTCCTAGAGGTAGGGCCCAAGGGTCCCAGTCTACTGCAAAAGCGGGTCCCGTAAGTAACAAACCACCTAAGATGAACCCTATGATCTATAAGAATGTCATTAGAGGGAGGCGTAAAGGCTCGCACTCTACAGAGGCAGCGACATCCGGTGAATCTTCCAGAGCAGAGTCTGAGGAAGGTATGAGTGTGTCATCCTCATATGAGCACCGAGATAAATGGTGTGCACCGTTATTCACAGGGTATCATGAGGGGATGGACCGCACCATATTTGTGTTAATAAAGAAAGATATTGTAGATCACTGGTGGGATGTAGGCACCTATTCTTCAAAGGAGGTTACCGACGAGTTAGATAACAGGTGGAGAGAAATTATGCAAAAAGTGATTACCCCCTAAGGCTTGTCTATTCTGTACGATGATGTTGCGCCTGAGGAGCCAAAGTTCTGGGTACTGCCAGGAAAAGCTGGGAACCAGAAACTTACTAAATTAAGTAGGGCAGACAGAGCTATAGCGGCGAGATACCGGCAATCTCATGGATATGAGTTTCCATATGTGCCAGAGCCGATAATGCAGGAGATCGAGGACCAGAGAGACACCTGGCTCAGAGATGCAGTCCTTGAACACTTGAGGATTAAGTTTGGTAACACTACTTACATAAGGGAGGATAAAATATGTTCTGTGATAAAGGCTTGGAGTACAGGCAGGAATATATTTATGCATAACATCCTGTACAACCCTTCTTTGTTAAAATTGTGGATCACAACGGGCAGGAAGTGAAGAAGCCTGATCCCCATCATTACTATTGAGTTAGGGTTCTCCATGTTGGGAGTTTCCCATTGTGTTATGTCGCCATCATGGGTGTTACAGTCTAGTGTACACAATATTGATTAACTATGTTTTGTATGTTCACAGATTGTTCACCTGCAGGATGGTCCAGCAAATTAGGTCCAAGTGGGGACCATTGGATTTCACCTGAGGGAGAGTGTAGCCCTGGTAAGAAATGGGGCTATAGTTCTATCCTCCTCCTGTGTGTAAACTCTGCTATGGGCAGATTGCCAGGAGTTGACATGGATTTCCCCCGCTTATGACACTGGGTTGTGTAAGTGAAGGTAGGTCACGTGACCTGGTGTCCAATCAAGAGACGCAGGGGCGGTGCCTAATGGAGGTTACATAAAGCAGTGTCACTTCCTATTTAGAGTGGTAGAGTGTAGAGTGAGGAGTAGAGTGTTAGAGTGATAGTGTTAGGAAGCAGAGAAGTGATCAGCTCATTAATAGAGCTGATCTAACTATAGTGAGTGAGGTGGACCAAGTACCTCTCACCCTGCTTAGGGGGTGAGGGAAGAGCTAGCCCCACTCTGGATGCCTGTAGGGTCCAGAGTGGAGGCAGGACCATCACAAGGGAGGACAGTTAGTGGACTGTGCATCACTGTACCTGTTGGCTGCTGCTGCCTTGGAGAATAAAGAGACTGCTGCTTTTAAAGATAATCCTTGTCTGAGACTGGAATCTCTCATCCCTGTGGGGAATCTCTGTGGTAAGGATTCCACCCCGCATTCCAGGGGCTTACTATAGATGGAGGCGCTGCACCATTGAACCAGAACTAAGGCATCCACCCCAGTAACCTGTTCCTGTTATCCCCCATGCCATCGTGGGAGACTCAGGCCCTCCTGTTGCCAGCAGGTATGCACCAGACAGAGCCACCTAGCCAGACTCCAGACCACCTTAGGGGACCCGATCTGCGATTGGGAAGAGGGGCTAGATATATATATACACCCACACACACAACAGTCCAACAAGAAATTCTCTTATCTGTTTCTGTTGTTGTAGCTGTAGGGGAAGGCCTCTCTGTTCTCCTGGGTCAGCATCCTTGTGTGCTATAGCACTCTCTGTGTCCAGGTATAGAGAGAGGTCTTGTCCCATTGTCTTGCTGTCAGCATACTGTACTTTTGTGTGCATCAAGACATCATATTTTCCTCAGGTCAGGAAATCGCCACACGCAGCAGCTGCTAGAAGGAGAAGCACAATCGCTTCTGAACCCTTAGGAAGCACGAGTGTCGATCAAAACCCCTTTTTTTAACTTATATACTATGTGGAAGAAAGTATCAGAAATGTCTTAACCACAAAAGGAAAAGTGAAGTGTTGGGCAGAATATTGTCAGAAAATACAATTTTCTTCTCCCGCCAACCTAAAAAAAAACATAATATAAACAGCGCAAGTAGCCCCATTGTTGTACCACTTTGTTGAAGAAAATATGAACTCATAAACATCAATGTCGAAACAGCTGTCTGTGAGTAGGTTTACTTGTTATTAACTTTTTTAACCCAGGCTATGTAATATAGCATAAGACAATAGGGGATCCCCTGCTATTGCCACAATGTAAGGAAGAGTTTATGTACTTACGTTAAGTCTCCCTCATACTGCAACACATTCTCACGTTGCGCATGTAGTACTGCTGACACTGGAGAACTCTCTAACAGCAGTCTATGGGCTACTTATCTGTACATATAGAACCATTTACAATCATACGTGATTTACCCTATGTTGGATACCTCTGCTGCGCCTGTGTTTGTCAGTGGATTTATTAACCTCTTATTACCCTAGCCCCATAGAGTATACTATCTCTGATACTGGGTCTTACTCCAAAGGTTACCTGAGGACACATGGCACTATAGTACATCAGACCCACATGAGGTCACCTTAGGTCATACTATCCACAAGGGTACAGCAATACTTGCTTCATCACCACAAACCGATTTGAGGGGATCAAGCTGAGATCCATTTTTATTACTTGGTCTCATTATGGTATATTACTAAAACACGCCTGGATACCACAATTATGTACCAATACTGTAAATCACACCGTCAATACACCTATTCTTGGTTTATACAGCAATTGCCCTAGTGATTTACAGCTCAGACACTCTACCTATGGGAATCCCTGTAACGATTCGTTTCACCCACAGATCCTTTACAAGGACCTGTCTAGTGTGTCATTAGGATTACCCTACTGAACACTAATATTAAGGATCCTAAGCCTATACGGCTATTAGTATCTGTATCTGAATACTCCTTCAGTTCGTCATTTCACCACACCCTTTATTTTATTTGGTTGCTTATGAATAAAGAATATTTTTAACTACCTCATTAACCACCAGAGAGTGAACCTGAGTGCTATACACTGGCGACACACTTTATTCGAGCTCGGCTAGTCCCACGAATTCGGGTATACCCGGGTGTATTGAGGTTTGTGACTGTTTTCTGCCCGAGCCGCTGGCTGCAATACTGCACAGTATATATATATATACTGCATTACAATTCATGAATTTATGCCATCTGGTAGACACGCGAAGCATTGCAGCCTATTAAATCCTAATCATTATCATTTAACAGATTAGCCGCCCGTCAGCCAGGCATGAACCCAGGCTGGGAAGGCAAACGCAACGGGGCTTGTCAGAGGTGAGGAGCGGCGCATTCCAGGTATCTGCCAGGTACATACTGGGTATTTGCTCGAATAAAGTGTGTCGGTGCAGTATGTGGATTCTTTCTCTACCTGTTTCATAGTATGTAAAATAGCAGGCAGGGCCGCAGATAGCTTTCCCAGGGCCCAGGACTAGACTTTTCACTGGGATTCCCCCCAGTATTGGCGAGACCCTCTCTATCTCACATCCCCATATCTCCTCTCCCTCTCTCACTACCCTCTCTCCCATGCCCCACCTCTCTCTCTCTCTCTCTCTCTCTCTCTCCCTCATGCCCCACTTCTCTCTCCCTCTCTCTAATGCCCCCACCTCTCTCCCTCATGTCCCCACCTCTCTCTCACCCCCTATTTCTCTCACTCATGCCCCTCCACTCCTTCATACCCCTACCTCTCTGTCCTTTACGCCCCCACCTCTCCCTCATACCCCCACCTCTCCCTCACCCTCTCTCTCATGCCCACACCTCCCTCTCCACCCACACACATAACCTCCCATATATATAATACTCCCCTCCACACACACACATAATAACCTCCCGCCAAACATATCAGCCCCCACCACACATAAGAACCCCCCTTACACACATAAAACCCACCAGGGCCCCACCACACACACACACATGATAACCCCATCCCCCACAATGACACAAAAACACACATAATAACCCCTCCCTCCCTCCAGGGCCCCAAAACACACACCTTGGGGAAGGATGCCAGTCCAGAATTTTGGCCCGACTTCCAGCTTGTGTGGCTTATACCAGAGGCCAAGCCCAGCAGCCCGATGCCCACCTCTGGATGGGCCCAACTTACATTGCCAGGTGGCTGGGCCCTCCCCAGCCACTGGGCTTGGGACAGTTGTCCCAGTTCTCCCGCTCTCTCGGTGGCCCAGACAGCAGGCATAAGCTTTTGGGTTCCATGTTAAAATGGATAAGGCCGAGGCCCAGCTGCCACAGTCAGCGCGCCCACACTGCACTGCGGCGGCGCGTGAAGAGGCACTTCAGGCGGGTTGTGGTCCATAGGGAGCATTTATGAGTGCGGGGGGCGTGGCCAAAATGGGTTGGGGGGGGGCGGCAATGTCTCTGCAGCTCCCCGCCCCCCCACCCGGTCTCTGCAGCTCCCTGCCCCCCCACCCGGTCTCTGCAGCTCCTCCCACCCCCACACCCGGTCTCTGCCGCTCCCCGCAAACTCAGAGACATCCCCCCTCTCCCATGCGCCCTGTCGCCCATCAGCAAACACGGGGAAATGGGGAGCGCAGGATATGGGGAGCGGGGGGGGGGGGGGTCATTACACATGTATTGGGAGATGATGTATGCACGGGAGGGGGGGGAGGGAGAGCCATGCACGGCTGCCTCACAGACTTCCCTCCTAGTAGCCTCCCTCCCGTAGCTCTGTAGCTCCTTCCCTCCTTCCCTCCTCATTGGTTGACTGCTGTACCACGTGACGCGTCAGCGCTTCTGTTCACCAGAAGCTTGCAGCATCGGCCGGCTGACGCATCACAGCACGCAGTCAGCCCCGTCGGAAGGAGCCAGCGGGGACCTCCAGACTGGAGGAAAGGGGCTGGTGTCCCGCGGCCGCAGCGGGTCCTTAGCCTAAGAAGCCAAGAGTGACACACTATGCTCATTTGCATGTCATTCCCATGAATACCTTGCTGCAGTCGAAGCACTGTTTGCTAAGAGATAATGGGGAGAGACAGGGTTGCTGATCTGTCTGAGACATGCAAATGCACCTCCACAAGTGGTATTTGTATTTACTGAACTCTTACACAAAGTTTCTAAACATTTTGAAATCTATACCATAAAGATAAAATATTTAGCAACAATAAAGTTCTGCCCAACACATATTTTAAAATGCAAAAGCACATTGGTGTTATCGTGAACATAGGAAAGTGCTTCGCACGGGGCCGAAAATAAAAATCAATTAAAATGAGCTCCTGTGGTTGTTTCCTTTCTTCTGTCTTTTTTCCTCTGTCTGCTTATTTTTTTTTTTAACAAATATCTTAATTAGAGTCATAAGCATCTTTGTTTTTGTGTACAACATCATATTTGGTTAAACCCATTTGTGTATTTACATCCCGGAGTAGGAGTATGACATCTCACACCTAATCCTTGGGCACTTTCAATGGGTTATGAACTACTGTAAATTACTTATATTTGCAGTTTGTTAGGAAATATATTGCTGTCCTGGAAATGTATCACTGTTGTTTAGTTACAAAGACACAGAAATGATTGCTATAGAGCAGACATATATAATCAATATATACTAGTTGTGTGCAGCACCATTAATCTTAATGAAGTTAGGATATTGTACCCAAACATTGATTTGATAAA
This sequence comes from Ascaphus truei, assembly GCF_040206685.1. NCBI lineage: Eukaryota > Metazoa > Chordata > Amphibia > Anura > Ascaphidae > Ascaphus > Ascaphus truei. Next base: position 380,741,694 of record NC_134484.1, on the reverse strand, counting down.
AGGTAATTTAATCAGTCTGAAATGTATTAGGTCTTGTATAAATTAACAGAAAATAACTTTGACACAAGCACTCTGCAATTTGTTCTACCGTTTTTTTCACCTGCAAGTTATATACATATACAACAAATAGTTTATACTGGAGTTAAGCATTATAATTAACTTGTTGAGCACCCAAAACAATTAACTAAAGGAAATAATTTTACATATAATTTTACATAAGGATTAGAAAGAAAGTGTCTATTTTAGACTGCTTGCACAGGGTGAGGTGCTGCCACTACCCACCCTGGTGACGAAGCAGTGGACCCTTATGTTGAGGGTTATTGACCCTGGAGACTTAAAAGTAGACAAATGTACAAATCAATGGGGAAAACTGCAGGTAATGTTTTTGTAGGTACAGTAGCAGGAAGATAAAGGCAGGTAAGGTAGGTAAGTTCACATGTAGAGGCTCAAACAAAACATGAGGAACTGCTTTTTTATTGAACGTATAGTGGCTAAATAAAATATCCTTTTTAGCACTGGTGAGGGAGTTTAATACGATGAAAGAATGCAAGCTGCTTCAGACAAGCACATGGGTATCCTACACTTGGGAATATGCCAGGGAGCACATTTGAGATCCTGCGATAACCATTTTTCCAGCTTGAGAAAGTGTACAATCAGATCGGAAGGCTCCTCACAGAGGAAGTTAGCCCTGTCATCAAAGACTGCCTCTGCCCTCCTTCGTCGCTTTGTATCATCTGCACAATTAAGGAATAGGTCTCTGTAATAGCCTCATCATGTTCCTCATCAGTACAGTCTTCCATATTAAAATGCAGGAACCAGTAAAGGTGAAAACCGCACCAAGTATAGCTAACCAATAATCCACAGAATATGAACAAAATACGAAATGCCAGAATAAAAATACTAAAGTATAAAAAAGGCTCTCCAGTTCTCAGGAACTTGAAATGACAATTCCGCCTTGTAAATGCAAAAGGCAAGAGGGTACAAGCCTCTCCGATATAATAATCTTCAATAAAGTCTAAGAACAGGTTGGAAAAATGGTTATCGCAGGATATCAGATACTTGTTCATTTAAGCTTATTGATTTGATCATTAAATATAAAGTGAATGAGAAGAAAACCTTGAGGACTAATATTAAGGCATTACAGGCTAAATGAAAAGTTTTTGAAAAAATGGAGCACTTCTCTAAATATGATCGCACATTATTTAACAATATTGATACTATGGAAAAGGCTATTATGATCAAAAAGCCGCAGAAATTTGAACGGGACAAAGTAGATGATGAAAAGGAACAGGTCTACATGTGGCAACGCAACATAACAAAAACACCTAAGTATCAACCTAAGTCATATCCACAAGGGCAAAATAGAAAACAGGAGGAGTCCAAAAACCCCAATAACTCTATCCTTAAACGTCACGTGGATGCCTCCAGTTTTGAATCCGATGGTTCGGATTATGAGAATCGTTCACTTGGTGTTTCATTCTGTGATGATGATGAAAATTGGAGAACTAGATCTACCTCTCCGGAAAATACCTCTTCACAAAAATCCGTTGCAGGGCCATCTGGGAAGGAGGATCGGCCATCATACTTCCCTTCTCTCTCTTCCCCCTCTCTCTCCCCTTCTCTCGCTCTTCTCCCCTACCTTCTGAAATAATGAAATAATAACACATTAAGGAAATTTACAGAAGTAAAATATTTTATTGCATGTTTAACTGTAAAATATATAATGTATAATAACAAAAAAATGTGATTGACATAATGGCTACGTTTCTGTTTTAATAAAAATGTTATGGTTATAGAGAATGATATTCACAGCTGGCCGATCCAAAGATGTAGGCAACAAAGTAATATTTATCTTGCCCCGCTCACCCCTCTCATCCACACTCACCTATCTCTCCTCCTGTTTCACCCTCTCTGTCTACTCCACTGTACCCCTCTCTCCCTTCCCCCCTCTCTCTCCCTTCTCCCCTCTCTCCCCCCCCCCCTTCTCTCTCTCCCCTTCTGAAATAATGAAATAATAACACATTAAGGGCATTTACAGAAGTAATATATTTTATTGCATGTTTAACATTAGTGCAGTAAAAAGTATTTTTTTCCAAATTTTCAGCAACAACCGTTTAATATGTTTTTCACAATTTTGCTGTATGTGTATGTACATATCAACACACAACTTTATAATAAGAATAGAACAAGTATATAAAGTACTATAAAATTAAACAGTATTTTGCTACGGCACAGCACCTTCTACATTAAATTATCTATTAAAGGAATCACGTACAGTTTTTGCAGTACTTCTGCTAGCATTATAACATCTACCCATCGGTGTACAACGTATTGGCAAACTATCATTACTTGGTACTTCATGACACCCTTCTAAATCAATGACAATGTTATACAGAACAGTTACCCATTTTACTATTGTCTTTGCATGTGCTGGGGTACATTCCATTGCTTTTAATAGTATATGTCATTCGGATGACATAATTCCAAAAGCGCACTCAACACAGAGTCTAGTTCTTGAAAGTCTGTAATTAAATATTTCCTCTTCTTTTGTTAAATGCTGACGACTGCTTCATAATGTATGGAAGCAAAGGATCCGCTAACAGTACATGGAGCAATTGCTCGTTTGTTGTACTTAAAGGCAATCTTTTGGTCTAAGGCAGTGAGTCCCAACCTTTTTTGTTTGGAGGAACCCTTGAAGTATTTTGAAAAATCTCGGGGAACCCCTATCTGGCTGACACATATTAGGTTCGACAGGGGTCAGTCACAACATTTCACACCTCACGAGCCACATCTATTTCCCACCCTCTACCCATGTATTTCTCTCCCATCCATCTCACTAACTCTCCCCCCTCCCGCCTCGCATGTAGTTATCTCTTGCGTCTCACTCTTACTCCCTCTTTTCCTCACTCTCTCCCTCCTGCCCCCCTCTCTTCTCTCACTCGCCCCTACCTTCCGTCAATTACCCCACTCTCTCTCAATCCACCCTATAAAATACATACCAAAAAAAAAACACCCCCTGGGGGGGTCTGTGGTCCATAGGAGGAACCCCTGAGACTGCTTCAAGGAGCCCCAGGTTGGGAATCACTGGTCTAAGGTAACAGCAAAGTTTTATCTTCAATCAAGTTGTACAAAGACGATGCTCTGAAAACACCTCCATCACTTTGCTTTCCAAAAGCACCAACACCAATTGATATAAATTTACATTTAGCATCAGCAACACCTTGCAATACAATTGAAATGTAATGTTTGTAATTATAATACATGCTCCCAGAATCTTTTGGGTTCTTGAGACGAATATTTTTCCCGTCAATGCAGCCAACACAATTACGGAAATTCCATTTACTGTAGAATTCAGTTGCTACTGTACTCAAACTTTCGACCATGGGAAAGGGCATATGAACTTCATACAATTCACTGTGTATATAGCACTGCAGGTCTGATATACTATTTTTCCAAAAGTGGGGTTACCCATCATAAAAGAGAATGCTAATCCTCGAAATGGAGTACCGGTTTAAAGAAATCTGAAAAACATAAACAATACACATTAATATTCATATAGAATTGTTTTATGCCTCATTTATATACATACGCATGAGTTTACATATACGGTGAGTGTGTGTCACAGTATGTGTGTGATGAGTGTGTGTTATAGTGTGTGTTATGGTGTGTGTGTGTGTGTGTGTGTGTGTGTTATGGTGTGTGTGTGTGTGTGTGTGTGTGTGTGTGTGTGTGTGTGTGTGTGTGTGTGTGTGTGTGTGTGTGTGTGTGTGATGTGCAGGGAGAGGGGGAATGAGTGTGTGATGTGCAGTGAGAGGGGGGATGTATTGAATGTCTTTATTTATATTATTTATTTATAAAATATTTTACCAGGAAGTAATACATTGAGAGTTACCTCTCGTTTTCAAGTATGTCCTGGGTACATAAATGTACATAGCGCTTCACAGTAGTAATACACGTGGTAATCATATAAATAACAAATAATATAAATAACAGGTCATGGGAATAAGTGCTTCAGACATAAAAGTAACATTAAGGAAGAGGAGTCCCTGCTCCGAGGAGCTTGCAATCTAATTGATGTGTGTGTGATGTGCAGGGAGAGGGGGATGTGTGTGATGTGCAGGAGAGGGGGATGTGTGTGATGTGCAGGAGAGGGGGGATGTGTGTGATGTGCAGGAGAGGGGGGATGTGTGTGATGTGCAGGCTGAGGGGGGATGTGTGTGTGATGGGCAGGGAGAGGGGGGTAGGTGTTATGTGCACGGAGAGTGGGGTTGTGTGTGATGTGCAGGGACAGGGGGGATGTGTGTGTGATGTGTAGGGAGAGGGGGGATGTGTGTGATGTGCAGGGAGAGGGGGGAAATGTGTGTGTGACGTGCAGGTATAGGGGGGATGTGTGTGATGTGCAGGGAGAGGGTGTGTGTGTTATGTGCAGGGAGAGGGGGGAATGTGTGTGTGTGATGTGCAGGGAGAGGGTGTGTGTGTGTTATGTGCAGAGAGAGGGGGGAATGTGTATTATGTGCAGGGAGAGGGGGAAATATGTATGTTATGTGCAGGGAGAGGGGCTGATGTGTGTGATGTGCAGGGAGAGGGGGATGTGTGTTTGATGTGCAGGGAGAGAGGTGTGTGTGTGTGTGTGAGATTGTGTTTCTGTCTAGTGAAACACACTATATTAACACCCCTATAACACACTATATTACAATTGTAATTTAAATAACAGTAATAACAGTAATAATTTACAAACAATCACCTTAGGGTCAACATGAGTCTCTCATCAGGACTGATATTCACACAAAAATTAGTCTGTGTCGGAATTTCTTTTCTTGATACGTTCTAAAATGTAATCAAAAGTTAATATTTTCATCCCCGTACTCAACATTTTTTATATCATGCTGGCGAAGATCGTTGTACAATGTAGCAAATTCGCCATGGTGCTGGCATTTACGATTAATTTCGTGGACATTTGTTTGTCTTCCAAACAACATATCATCTCTGAGGTAGACATTATCCAACATAAACATTAGTCTCATATTCCTTTGACAGTCATTGTATAAAGCCATTCTTTTTGATTATAGCTGCAATACAAACTGGGGCTAAACACCAAAAAGTTGTTTTTGACAAAGCGCTATGCGCGAAACGCGTTAGAGTTTGTTGCTACAGTACCTGTACTCCACGCTGTCCACCACAGATTAAAGGTGTTTTTAATTTAACTTTTGGTGTTTAGCCCCAGTTTGTATTGCAGCTGTGCGCCGCTTTTTTCCGTCTGGAACCCTACTCTCTACATGCCTGGCGTGATGCACGCATACAGACAGACTGCCGGCATACTGTGAGTATCCTCTTTACTCTCCGCTTATGCTCAGGAGATTTGGGCTGTTTATTCCTGGTGCTGCTCTAGGGTGACTTTATTCCTGCATGGTTATAGGGGGCCATTTGCTTGCAGTCAGTTGGTCACATATACAAACCACAGGATGTTGCTGATTTATGTCCCCACCAATGAGCATTTATGCACACACAGTCAGAGGTACACATAGAGAGGCTTAAGAGATCTGTCTTCAAGCAAGTTTACTGTTAGTCAAGTGATTTATATTGCATAGATCTCATGGACTTTGATGCACTGATAATAGAGACTTGTTCCTGCTTTTTCTTTTTGATTATAGTAAAGTTATAGTAAAGTTAGAAAAAAAAATTGGGTAACACAAAATATATAGATAGATCTATAAACTATGTATTTAGCACAGTTTAGGATGATGGCTTCAACATAGGTTTAAACACACTCCATTTTGTATTAAAGCACACATTGGCAGCATAGATACAGAAACCACAACTCTCCGCCCCTCTGTCTTCCCCCTTGCTCTGATCTCCGCCCCTCTGCCTTCCCCCTTGCTCTGATCTCCGCCCCTCTGCCTTCCCCCTTGCTCTGATCTCCGCCCCTCTGCCTTCCCCCTTGCTCTGATCTCCACCCCTCTGCCTTCCCCCTTGCTGACGTCACCCCCCCTTGTAGTCAGCAACGTCGTCAAAACGGATTGCAACTTTCGCAATGGCGACGGCGACGGGTGACGTCATCGGTCGCGTCACAGTCGCCAGTACTATAAGCGCGGCCTTACAAGCATTTGGCTGGGCGGGGACCTGGAAGGAAAAAATAAATCTCACAATACCTCAGGGACTAACTTTATTCTCAAAAATAGCAACAACCGCACCAGTAGTTGAAGGGTTAAACTTGCAGCTTTTATTCACAAAAGATTGTATTATACACTACTCCATATTTTACTTCACAATAAATGAAGGGTCTCTATTAAAAAAAAAGGTCCAAACAACGTTACTAAAAGTGCTTTATTCTTCCTGCTGCAAAGTAACACTAGTTTAAATCATTAGAACCACCTGGGGTTATACATCTATTTTTTAAATGACCCAATAAATATTCTGATTTTTTTTTTTGTAATTTAAGTTTTATTGGGTTTGCACAAACTATACAGATAACATCACATCTCATCTCATTTTTTCGAAATCAACAAACAATATCCAATGAACACAACCCGTCAAAATCCCCGAAGGGGGGTAGAGGGGAGGGGGAGGAGGGGGGGCAGAAGTTCTCTTTTATCTTTGTGGTCCAAGTCTTCCATCTTTTGTCCTCTCCTTGCAGCCATCTTGTGCCTTATCCTCTCCCATGCGGTCTCAATCACCTATTATCGTCACTAGGGTCGGGTCTAAATCTTAAGCAAAAAAAAAAGTTTAAATGTTGTCTAGGAATGCTCCTTTAACATAAAAGCAAAAAAAATTCCCTTAGGAAGCTTTTTTATTGGCACAGCATGTGCCTTAATCTTCAATGTTTTTTTAAACTATGATTCCCTCAGTCAGAGGAGAACGCATTTATTTCTATCAAAGCATAACTGTGGCACCGTTCACCCCTGGGATATCTGTTTGGGCCAGCCATGGTAGCCACATTTTTTGGAACTTAGCGCCAGTGTCATTAACTAGACTGGTTAGTTTTTCCATCTGGCAGACAAACCAAATTCTATTTCGAATTGTAGTAATCGATGGAATTTCATTTTGCTTCCATAATGCTGCGATCTCGCATCTCGTTGCTATTGCAAAATGAGCAACTAGTTTATTTTCGACCCTGGCTAATCCCTGAGTTGGTCTGTTCAATAGGAAGAGCCATGGGTCCATGTAGCCAATCTCTAATCTGCTCCCACAGGTGCACACCTCAAGGCCAAGACCACAGCATAAGTAGCAGATCAGCTCTTTCTCCACATTGTTTAGGACACAATGGTGAGTAACCTGGAATAAATTTTGATAGTTTAAGTGAGATGACGTACCACCTCATTAACACCTTATATGCGTTCTCCTTTAACATCGTGCAAATAAAACACTTTGCCACCGCCAAAAAAATCTTGTCCCATTCTTCCTCGTCTAATACCTCTCCCAAGCCTGACTCCCATTGGGACATATCCTGTAACTTTTGGGAATACTCCGAGCTCGAATAGGTCACTTCCTTGTGCATTTGAGAGGTTAGTCCCTTAGGGTCTGTGTGGACGGACGTTCACAGAGGTACACAATTAGGAGGCTTTATAATGTGAAATTATAATAGGCTTTATTGTGCCTGTTCCTTTTCATCAGGAAAATTATCCAAACACAGGGGGGGGAACAAAGCTTCCATTCATTTGGGAGTATTTCTAGTGAAACACTATGCAATAATTCACATCTCCCTTAGTCAAGCAGTTCTCGCAGCCCCAAAACATATAACATGAAATAAGCAGATATAAGCAGTCTCTTAAGAATAAAAGTCTTATCTGTTTCTTGGAGGGAAAATCTCACTTCCTGGTTCAGCTTCAGGTGTAGTAGGTTTCCCTGTGTCTTGAATTCAGCTCTGCTGTGCAGAGCTTAAGACCGGTCTGCTCCAGAGATCTGGGTTTTTTTTGGTCAGTCTCTCCTGGGACTCAAGAACCTCTGCTCTGTCTCTTCAAAGGTCAGCTCTCAGTCAGAGCTAGGGAGGAGTTACTTCCTGTCTCAAAGGCAGGCTTTTTCTACTACCTGTAATCAGGCAGGTGGTGCTAGTTAATTTGCTACCAGAAGTTAACCACCACACTGCTGGATTAGAGGCACATTTGTGAACAGGGATAAGTCCCCTGTTACAGTCTGTTTCTAAAATACAGAGCTTTTTGAAATGTGTCAATGCAGGACAGGACAACATTTGTTGTAGAATGCCCTAATCTGGAGGTATCTGAAAAATTCTGAATTGGGGATGTCTTTGTCTGACTTAATTTGCTCAAATGTTTTAATATTGATTCTACCCTCCAGAACTTTGAGTTTCAAAAACCCTTTTGTTCCAAATCGAAAAATCCATACCATTCAGACCCGGAGCAAAGTCAAGGTTGTCAAATAGAGAGGGTCATTAAAGAGTGATTGCTAGTCAGTGAGCACCCTAATTTAGCAGCCTCCCAAACTGCTAATGAGCTGGTCATCGAGAAGAGCGGTTCACGTATTGACACATGGGTCCTTTTGGGTTGCCAGATTAGATCATGAAGCTCCAGATTTACACCCATACCCCTCTCTACTGCCACCCAACGTTTAAGTGCAGGGTCGCCATGCCACTGTGCAATTTGACATAAAGGGGCCGCTTTGTAGTATGGTAACAATAGTAATCCAAGATGATCGGAGCACCTCGTTGGAAGGGAGGACAAGAGAAAGATCTTAGATTCAAAATTAACTGCGATCTCGGTATTGATAAAATTATAATACTGTTTTCTTAAAATGGATATTTTACTTGGTGTGTCTTTTTGTAATATTGTGACGGTTCAGGGGATTCCTTCCCCTTCTTGTATCCCTGATTCACGCTGGTCTAAAAACAAGCTCCAGTTCCTCGTCCACTGGAAGGGCTATGGTCCGGAGGAGCGTCCGTGGGTACCAGCACATCATATCCATGCCCCAAAACTACTCCAACAATTTCATCAAAAATTTCCTCAAAAAACGTGGCTGGATCGCTCAGAGATCGATCCTCAAGGGGGGGATACTGTGACGGTTCAGGGACTTCCTTCCCCTTCTTGTATCCCTGATGTCACCCTCTCTGTCCCTTCCCCTGCCAGTCTCCCTTCTTTAATCCACTCCTGTCCCTCTCCGGCAGCCTCTGACGCCGTTCCTTTACCACGGCGCACGCCCCGCAAGACTCACGCTCCCGCGCGGTCCCCAATCCCCTGCGGCGACGTTCCCAACTCTCAGGCCCCCTCGGTATCCGCTCCCATTCCCTTACCTCCGGTGGCTGTTCCCTCCGTTCCTCCATTCCCCTCCGCAGGTATTCCCACGGCGCGGCGCTCCGCGCGCCTCGTGACGCAGCCTGTGCGCGCGCACTCTCAGATTACAGAGGGCACGCGCACACGCTCCTCTTATAGGGGTTTTCAGTCTCCTGACTCCTCCTCCCATGCCCTGCAGGCGATCTCTCTGACTGGTTCCCCTGTCTCCTCCTCTCCTCCTCCTCACCTATCCCTGCTGTCTCCCACTTCACCCTCTGCTCCTCCTCTTCCCTCCTTTATAACCCCTGTCTGTCCTTTCTATCATTGCTCTGCATAGCTCCTGTTATCCCTGTGTGTGCAGTCCTATGCTTTGCTCTCTCTGTGTTCCAGCCTGTTCCTGCTCCTGCTTATCTCTGGATTTCCCTGGTTTGACCCCTGCTCGTCCTGGACTACTCTGCTCTCTGTTGCCCTTGAACCCTGCTTACGAACTCTACCTTGCTGACCTCTGTAACCCCTGGACTTGGCTTACGAACTTGACTACTCTGATTTCTGGATCCCTGGCGCACGGACACCACTATTCTTACGCTATACCACCAAGGCGTTGCAAGTATTACTAACTATCTTCCAACAGGCCCAGCAATGCCATACCACACTCCGGGCTCGCCCTCACTGCTGTGGGTGTGTGGTAATTCCGTTCCCACCTCAGTATTGGTGTCTTGCCAGGTTCTACATGCCCTGAAGAAGCGTTTACTACGTGAAACGCGCGCGTCGGCATTTTCTCTCCTGCACACGCGGGAAACCTGTTGATTCAAACACAACAGCTGTTGGATATTGATCCGCGTTGCCAGACTTGGGGTTTCCCCCGGCATGTATGTGTACTTAGGATCGCTGTGTCTTTGCACAGCGGGATCCTACTATTTCAAGGGGTCTATTCACTCACTCCTAGATAGGCAGGCCCTCGAGCATATCAGCGCTGATATAACCAAGATCAGCGCTGATATAGGGGACCTTGCGACTCACAGGTAGACCGCCCCCCCCCCCCTTCTACAAACAGGTATTAGTTATACATTTGGTATTAAGGGTAGAGGGATTGGGGTGATCTTTCAGTGGTCTCCCTTCCATCAGCAACCCCCCATACACCCATTTTACCTATCAGCTGACATTGTTGGCATTTTGTCAGTGTACTCACCGAATACTGGCAGACTACTTTTTGAGCAGTTAACAGCTGCTGTGTGTATTTAACAGCGTCTTCAACCTGTGTTGACACCAGCTCTAGCCACCACACACTGAAGGTTGCTTTAATATTAGCCGCCTCCTCAATGCACCGCATCACTCAGCCTTGGGAACAGGGACCATGAGTGTGGGCTAGGTGCTTTACTGTGGATTCTAACAGAATGGTTAATATATGACTGGTAATCACATTGCACCAAAAAGCTCAATATTGATGCACCCAGACTTTACTGACAACATAGGTTAGCTCTATGGACTAAGAGCACACCCATAAATCCAACGATATCGTCAGTATATATGGTGGTTCACATCAATCATTTTTCTGCAGTATAGGTGTCCTTGGTAAACAAATCACACACATGATTAATGCCAACTATATTATACCTTATCCGTTATTTGCTTATTAGCCTGCGCTTTATTTTATTTGTGGGCACAATATGATTCCACAATAGATCTAGCACCATTAACGCTAGAGAGACTATCAAGCAAGCAGCGCTATTTTAAGCAGGGGCAGATATGGTCAAACCTGTTGCTTATTATGCCATAGAACACTTACATTATCAGTATATCAATTGAGTGCGGAATACATGCACTGATACACAGACAAACCTCTTAGTGAGCCTCAATAGACCCATTACCTATACCTTTTAGGAAGCTATTACATATAGCGCCCAGATCCCAAATATCTATTAGGGATCTCATTACTATATCTACCCACCTAACCTCGGGTGGGTTATGAAGGATACAGTCAAGTGCTGTTGTAATACATCATTTAATTACGTTTTAACACCCTATTTTTTATTCTTGGTTATTAATAAAGTATTTTAAAATTACAATTCTACATTTGTTGTGATAGAGTGCTGGAAGACTGGGTCCTTTTTTCTCCTATATGATATAATCAGTCTCCATCCAGTCAGCACCTCATTGTGGTTAGCATAAGCTGTGCGGGTTTTTCTTGTGTGTGTGACAAATATATAACAATCAGTAAAAGCAATGATTGTTATTTTATACTATTAGGTAGTTAAAACATTAGTAGCATTATGTATTTGTTATTTTATTATGACCCTTGTTATAAACCTTATTGTGCATTATGCTATAATCAAAGTGATTTGTATAGCAGCGCTAGAGAGGGGTATATAAATGGAGGGAATACAAGGACATACCAGACTTAACACTGACGAAGAAGTAACACCTTCGAAACGCGTAGGGTTGCCGGGAGGACCAGTTTCGTGGAACACCAGGAAACCGGAAGTGACGTAGAATGCCGGCTGGATCGGCGGTGGATGTCGCGTAGACCGGAGAAGGTTGCGGAATACCACAAACTGATCTGTTCTTATGTTTTTACACTGATTTGTGTGAATATGACCTGATTTTGCATATAAAAGTTGGACTTTAAAAGAAGGCTCCTGAATCTTTCCCAAGCATTGCGGAGGTGAAGGAACACAGGAAACCTTTATGTGCCTGATTACAGGCACTGACATGTAAGTGCATTTCTCACCACCTGTTCATGCACATTACATATCGTGAACTTGCTTCACTATTGTGCCTTTCTTTCTCTTTTTTTCTCCTCTTGTCCTCCCTTCCAACGAGGTGCGCTGATCATCTTGGATTACTACTACTGCTGAGAATTGGGAACAATTCTCCTTTTCAAACTGCACCACATCATATATACAAGTTTGGACTGTCTATAGTTAGAGCACTTCCTTTTTTGTTATATTTCTGTATGGTAACAAGCAAGGTACCGCTAGTCCCCCTGCTAATGTTGGTCTCTGTAGGACCTTCCTCCTCACTCTTGGTCTTCTATATTTACAGATGAACTTTGTTATTAAAGCTGCAGTTCAAGCAATATCCTGCATGTGTATTTTTTTTTAATAAATCAGTTCTGTAGTAAGAAAAAATACTTTTAGCATTTTCTGTTTTAAAAAACAACAACTTTGAAAGACCAAATTTCTTGTATTCTATTTTAACAAGCATGTTTGTTGCTATAGCAACCATTTACATTCCCCAGATCTAAAGATGTCGCCAAACTTTGCCGATCAATAGACGGAGAACGAATTGACCGGCAGCTATGCAGTTCTTTAGCTAAGTAGAAATTGCCCACATTAAACTATTGAAGTTAAAAAAAAAACGTAAAAAAAAAAAACGTAAAAAAAAAAACGTAAAAAAAAAACCAGGAGCTTGAACTGCAGCTTTAACCCTTTCCGGTCGAATGTCAGAGTATATCCGACACTAATATTTGCCACTTGCGGTCCAATGTCGGACCGGGTGGAGGGACGAAAGCTGAAAGCTGTGGAGTGTTAAGTGAGGCGCCCGCAGCACATCCCCTGCATTCTCCTTGCACCGCACTGATGCGCCCATGCGCCGATGCGTCCCCCCCTCAGCCGATCCGTCCCACCCCACGCCGATCCGTCCCCCCCATGCCGATCCGTCCCCCCTTGCCGATCCGTCCACTCCCAAAGCCCTGCGCCGCTCTGCCCACTCCCAAAGCCCTGCACCGATCTGACCCCCCCCCAGCCCTGCGCCGATCTAACCACCCCCCCAGCCCTGCGCCGATCTAACCACCCCCCCAGCCCTGGGCCGATCTGACCACCACCCCCAGCCCTGCACCGATCTGACCACCCCTCCAACTCTGCGTCGATCCGACCACCCCTCCAACTCTGCGCCGATCCCCGCAGGCAGCCCCACGATGACTCCCAGCAGCTGACACCGGAGGAAGGGAGGATGGGGGTAGGGGGCTGTGAGTGTGGTGTGTGTGGTGTCAGTGTGCTGTGTGTGCAGTGAGTGTGCAGTGAGTGTGTGCAGTGAGTGTGTGTGTGCGCAGTGTGTGTGTGCGCAGTGTGTGTGTGTGCGCAGTGAGTGTGTGTGCAGTGAGTGTGTAGTGTGTGCAGTGAGTGTAGTGTGTGCAGTGAGTGTAGTGTGCATAGTGTGCGCAGCGAGTTTAGTGTGCGCCGTTTGTTCAGTGAGTGTGCAGTGAGTGTGCTGTGAGTGTGCAATGACTGTGTGTACTGAGTGTAGTGTGTGCAGTGAGTGTAGTGTGTGCAGTGAGTGTAGTGTGAGCAGCGAGTGTAGTGTGTGTAGTGTGCGTAGTGTGCGCAGCGAGTGTAGTGTGCACAGCGAGTGTAGTGTGCGCAGCGAGTGTAGTGTGCGCAGCGTGTGCAGAGTAGTGCGTGCAGTGAGTGTCGTGTGGGCAGCGCGTGTCATGTGCGCAGCGCGTGTCGTGTGCGAAGTGAGTGTAGTGTGCACAGTGTGCTGTGAGAGTGCACTGAGAGTGTGTGCAAAAAAACCCAAAAAAAGCTGTATGTGTTTTTTTCCCGAAAATTTAATTAGACCTACTGGCGCACTTAATGAAAATTAATTGGACCGCAAAGGGTTAAGGATTTCATTGAAAGTATGTCCTTCCCCACTACTGGTACTGGGAGGCTTTGGAATAGGTACAGGATACGGGGAAGTAAATTCATTTTGATACAATAGGTCTTACCTATCCACGAGATATTATATTTGGACCACGTTTGAATGTCCCCTCTCGGGATTCTAAGTCATTTGGGATAGTTTTCTCTATATAAGGTTTTATAGTTATTCGTAATATTTAATGGTGCGAGGCTGCCATTTAAAATTGAAATTTATATCTATCAATTTTTCTACGTCCTTGGGTAAATTTATATTTAGGGCCTCAGACTTCGACTGATTAATTTAAAATCCAGATATCTTATTGAATTTCCCCAGAAGACTGAACAAGTTGGGCAGAGAGGTGAGGGGCTTTGGTAGCGTTAAGATAATATCATCCGCATATAAAGCCACCTTATGTTTCTGGTCTTTAATTTGGATTCCTGTTATGTCTGAGTTCTTCCGAATTTGGGCTGCTAGTGGCTCCATGCTTAATGCGAATAGCAGGGGCGAGAGTGGACAGCCCTGTCTTGTGCCACTCTTAATTTGGAAAATATTGGATGGATAGCCCATCGGATGTTACTCTTGCCGCTGGTGTGGAATACAGTCCCTTGATTGCTTTTAATAGTCTACCCCCAAAGCCGAACGCTCCAAGCGTAGAATTAAGGTATGGCCAATCGATCCTGTCAATAGCTTTTTCAGCATCTAGACTCAGCACCATAACTTGGATCTTTTTTGTATTAGCTACAGATGCAGCCACCAGTATCCGATCACTTGCCTGGGGAAAAACTAAGGCATCTCACAGTAAATGCCTCAACATTTCAGTGAGATTCTGCTGCCTAACTAATGGCCCATCGTATTAACACAGCAGGGGTCCCTGCAGTCCCATTCAGTTTGTCCTCTGCAGGGACCCCCCGCTGTGTTAATTCTATGGGCCATTAGTCTTGCTTCAGAAATCTCACAGAAACGTTGCAGTTTATTGGGAGATTGCCCCAGATTTTCCAAAGCAAGTGATCTAATACTGTATCTCAATCAGATCAATAATTTGTCTGGTGTTGTCCGCCGCCTGCCTACCCTTAATAAATCCCACTTGGTCAGGACGAACAAGTCTAGGCAGCATATGGCTTAGTCTGTTAGCCAGCATTTTAGAGTAAATTTTGATACCTGATTTTATTAACGAGATTGGTCTATAGCTTTTGCAGTCCGTTGGATCTTTATCTTGTTTCTAGATTAATGAGATAGATGCTTGAAGCATCTGGTCTGGGAATGAAGCACCCACCAGCACTGCATTGAACATGCGCAGAAGGTGGGGGGCTAGCAATTTTATAAAAAAAAATTATAGTATAAATTAGAGATCCATCAGGGCCTGGTGCTTTGGATGGTTTTAGTTCCTTAATTACTTGTGTTAATTCTTCTACAGTGAAATCCTGTTGTAGCCCTTCTCTCTCCTCTCTGCTCAACCTAGGAAGATCTGAGTCTGAAAGGAAGTCTCTCATAGCCTGACTCCCCTTAACATTATGTGTGAACTTCTCCCCATTATATAGAGTTTCATAGTATTTCTTAAACTCTTCTACTATCAGTTTAGGGTTGGAGGTCATTGTGATGGAAGGGGGTAACCAGGCTCTCAATAAAGGTCAAGCCCATGACTGGTTACGCCTGATCCGTGTGTACGGGTTCAAGAAGTGTCATCTCTTGAGCACAGCTACATGTGTATTGTGTAATGGATGTGTGTCCCATCTTAAGTGTCACATTTAAAGTGTCTGGCAGAGTTAATTTTGGAGTTGAAATTGTAGGTGAAGATTGGAGGAAAATCTGGACTCTGCACCACAACAACAACTTTGCAACTGTGAGAACTTAACTTTCTAAAAGCTGTGCTTATTTGTACTCTTCCTATCCTTCAGTGCCTGGGAAGTCTCTCCTCCTGCATCTCACTATGCCCTTCCTATTGCTGTTTCTGTTTACTGTTTCCTCACACCTTTGTGAATGTCTCTGTTCTCTCCAACTTCCCCACTCCCCACCGCACCATTATTTATACACCTCTCTCCCAACAACTTCATTACCTCTCAATAAAAAAACACTCACACAAATCCTCTATTCACACCGTCTATCTACTCCTTCCTGCTGCTGGGGATCTCCCCAAAGCCTGAAGCCAGACCCAGATCTCACCCATGCCTCCCTGCTATCTCTTCCCCTGTAAATGGTATTAACCTTCTCATTTAATACTGACTAACCTTAAAACTCGCCCCACAAATCAAGCATCCCAATAGCCTGCACTCATGGATAGTGTCTCACTCCCACCGTCACTCCTACCACCCATTGTGGCCAAGCACTGCCAGCACTTATTCCCTCACCTGCTGTCTCTGTAAGTTTCCCCTCAAACCACTAAGATTGTAAGCTCTTCAGGGCAGGGATTTCCATTCCTATTGTCTGATTTTGCTGCACTTATTGTATAATTATAATTCCCTGTACTGTATTCTTTGTGAAGCGCTGAGTACACTTTTGGCGCTATATAAATAAAGACATACAATACAATAAAGAATTGTCATGTTTTTACCTTTCCAGGAATGCCAGTGAGTAGGGATTGCTAGGGTATGAGTTTCAAGGGGGGAGGGGGTTGCAGAGAAATTGTTTTCAGAATGTGCCTAGGTAGTTGGGGTCCGGAGTTGTCAGTTTCCTTAAAAATGTACCCGAGAATCATGCTTGGTCACCCATGCCTCCCTGCCATCTCTTCACCTGTGGTCAGGGTCTAAGGCTTACATGTAGGCACATTATCCCGGCAATATCTCCCCTTGAAAACGCTTGCGCGACTAACCGCTAGAGTTCCCTGCTTCAGCACAACCCAGAAAGGTAAATGGGGTTAAGGGATGCAAAATGTCCCTGTTACTATGAGGGGTCCCTAGGTTAAGGGGGATACCGAGATAATGCCCAGGTAGCTCAACATGTATTGGGGTTCATGGGCACTCCAACCATAATTATAAGGTTGTGAGGGGACTCTTAGTCCAATCCAAGTCTCTTAGATAGTGTGTGGGGTAGAAAAGAAAATAAAGTACAACTTTCTATTCTATTCCCCATACCCAGAGACTTAGGATGAAGTAAATGTACAGTTTATTATTGTTTTATACTGTTGTGCACTGTATATGAGCTGGAACTTTCAGAAACCAATGTTTCGACCGACTACAAGGGCTACCAAGTTGATGCCTGTAAGTCTGCTGGACATCAAAGATGAAAGCCACCAGAGAATGCCTGAGGTGTAAAAAGCCATTTGGGTAGCAGGGAAGGGCTCAAGTACCCATGTCCTGGGATGAATGGCAGTCATCCGGGCTGCCATTTGTCCTACCAGACTTGGATTAGCCTGACCCTGCAGGTGGCATCTGAATAGCAAGGGACTAAGGTGGCAAACTTGTGCACGTCCCTTGGCAGATTCAGATTTTCCTCTGATCCGGCTTTCCAGACAGGCATCGCTCTGATTGGCTAGTAAGAAAGTTCCCACACTCTAGCTGTAGTATGTTGTGAATGAACTCCAAAATACTATAAGAAACCCCTAAGCCAATCAGTCAAGAGATTCTGAGCACCAGAAGTCGGGCGAGCTTTTTAAAAGAGCTTTTGCGCGAATAGCAGAGCACCTGCTTCAAACAGTCTGGCCGGAAAATATTCTAAGTCCAGCTTTTTGCGACCAAGTTCTCAGAAAGGAACGTAGCGGTCGCGGTTGGGATTTCAAGCCGATTTTAGTTCCAGGACGTTTGGAGCTAAGTCCCGGTCAAGGAAAAACTCTGATTTAGAGTGCTATACAGCTAGATAAGTCTCGTTTTTGACCACAGTCCCCAAGTGTTTCTTTTCGTCTATATTTTGTGTATCAGTGTGTGTATGCCTATGTTTGTGAATAAACCTCAATTTATTTCATTATCTTGTTTTGCTCAATATATGATCCTGGTAAAAGGTGAACAATAAACCTTGTCTCCTGTGACAGTCATATTACCGGCTTTCAACCAAATTGCCTGTATATTATAATTTACCTGTTTATTTGTAATTTTATTAGCCAATAAGGTATCTGGCTTGTTTGCTTTTTTAAAAAAAACTTCCTCTTAGACCAGCTCATGTGATTCTCAGCCTGGGAGGTCAATAGCATATTTATCTCTATTCTAACATCTTTCAACTCTTTCAAGGTGTCAGGTCTATTATTATGTTAGGCAGAAAGCTGTTTACATTTTGCTTGTAGTTTCAGCAATTTTGCCTCTTTTCCGTCCTGCCGCAATGCTGATAAGGGTGCCTCTGAGTGTATCCTTATGGGCTTCCCATAGGGTGATGTGGGAGTCCACACTACCTAGATTGGTTCTGATAAATTGGTCTATCTCTGTTTTGACCTTCTGGAACAGCTCTGGGATTTTTGAAAATTAATACATTTAATTTAATACACATGCAGGAATCGAACCAAGGACATATCATATGCTAGTACCAATTCCCTACCTGCTACGCCACAGGATTGGTGTGATAAAATAGACTCTATAAATATACTTAACATCTACAGCACAGTGCAGAGGACAGCACTGTGTACTATATGTTAAGTTTGTTTTGACACAACACACAAACCCTGTGGCTTGCAGGTAGAGAATTGGTACTAGCATATGAGATGTCCAGGATTCAATTCCTGTATGATAAGGTATAATTAATAAATTATTTCATATAATAATTTATAATAATAATTTATACATAATAAAAATAAATTAATTTATCAATTATTTTGTTTTATTAAAATTATTATAATGTATAAAAACACACTTAATATACAGTACACACTGTCAATCCTGTGTCGTAGCAGGTAAGGAATTGGTCTAGCATATGAAACGTCCTGGGTTTGATTACTGCACGTGTATTATATAAATAAAGCATTGAATGTTTATTTATTTTTATTTTTAAATCAAAACAGCCATGACTGGTGCTCTATGTACCCATAAATCTAATGGAATTGGGTCTAGTATTCAGTTAATTTTTCTTCACAACTTTTCCATAATAGGAAGATGTCATCAATGTAAAGAAAGTATTTAATGATATGTGAAGACATGGGAGACTTGGAAATTAACTTATTTTCAGAACCCTCCTGGTACAGGTTGGTTGGTATCCATCTCCTCGATTTGGAAAGAACAGATTTTCAAATTGAAAGTAATTTTGGTTTAAGATGATATCAAGTAATTTAATCCTTAGGGCCAGGCGGTTCCGAAAATATTGTGCATGCCATCTTGGTATTTTCTGTGCTGGATACTTTATTGTACAGGCTGCATTATTAATGATATCCTAATGAAGGCTTGGATACTGTGAGCCAAAACGTCGACTTATGCAGTTTCTGCTAGACACAAAGCTGAAGAAAGTTTTTTTTATTTGCTCAAGTAATTTGGTATTTGCAAATTACTTACTGGACTTTTGAGGGAGGAGGGAGTTAACTGGCAAATCTCTGACAATGGTAGGCCACCATTTCACTCACTAATAGCAGGTTTAGCACAAACATGAAATACCCCAAAAATAAGCTTTTTTTTTTAGCATGTGTGGGAAATAGAAATTGTAGAGCTATTTTTTATGGTACTGTACACAGGGTTAGAAATAGACTCACCACTTTACCTGCTACAGTACTTGCAAAAAGCATGAGACTCAAACAAATCTTAAGCAGTCAATTCGGAGTAACATTTAGGATAGTATTTTTAATACAATTGTTGTGATACTATACAAAATGGCTACAAGAACAGCATGCTAATAATGATATGTGCTTACACTTGTGTGGGTTACAAAGTGTATCTGCAATTCAGAAACTGAGGAAGCAAGCGATATTCTTATGAGTTTATAACATAATTATTGTAGTTTTGTGTCGGTCATATACACAGTAAATTAATGGTACAAGTAGGGGAGAGGGGCATCACAATTACATGGCATGATAAGTGTATCCCCTGCACTACAATGCAATATTTCCTCAGTTTGTATACAACATCTCGGTTTGTATTGTCCTATTCTATAGGTACTCAGAGGTTTAGGACTTGACAGCACAGATTCCCAGATGGCAACCTTCAAGGACCAATCTGAATGCGGTCTGGTGGCTGTAAAATGTATGTATGTATGTATGTATGTATGTATGTATGTATGTATGTATGTATGTATGTATGTATGTCTATTTATATAGATAGCACCATTAATATACATAGCGCTTCATTGTAGTAATACATATGACAATCATATACAGTAGATAACAAATAACAGATCATGGGACAGACATAACAGATCATGCTTCAGACATAAAAAATAACATTTAGGGAGAGGAGTCCCTGCTCCGAGGAGCTTACAGTCTAATTGGTAGGTAGGAAGAACGTACAGAGACAGTAGGAGGGAGTTCTGGTAAGTGCGTCTACAAGGGGCCAAGCTTTATGGATCATATAGTAAAATAGAAAGTGTATTTTGAATAGCAAAGTACTGATTGTTCTGAAGTCAGTGAGGTTGGTAATGCTAAAAATGAGTTGAGACTGACAAAATGAGCGAGTTGACATGTACAATATGCAGATCTCGTAATGCCTCTGCCCGACTGACACAGGATGTTTGTCTGTGCCTGGGGTTACACGAGGAAAAGGGAGCAAAAACAACTCCCACCCCCTGGATCAGCCCAACTCTCACTGTTGACAGCTGGCCCGCCCTAACCATCTCTCCCACAGGAGGACCGTCCACCCCCCGACCCCGCCCGCCAGGCACAGGCCAGACCTCCCAGAGCCTTCAACTACTGAGCCTGCGTCAGCAAGCCGAACTACAACCTCCGGCATGCAACGCGACAAGCCTTTTACTCCCCTCAGCCAATCAGCGGTTCGCAATGCCAGTGACGTAGGCAAGCGAAACGGTTCTTTTAAGGCTGTGGAATAAACAAAAGCAAAAAAGTTGGAACTGTCAATTGCCTCGCGCTCTCTGTCTCTCTCGGGACTAGAGCCGACCAGGATAATCCCATCGCTGCCGGGGAGCTTTGCTTGCTAATAGGACGTAGCCTACGCAAAAAGGGGCGTTGGAAGGGTTAATTACCGTTACGCTCTTCCTTCGCCCCACCCCCCCCCCCTCCCTCTGGCAGTGGGCAGAGGAGGCGGGACCACACTGCGCCACTACCGCCCAGCTCCCTGTGTCTGAAGGAGGAGGAGGAGGCGGGACCACACTGCGCCACTACCGCCCAGCTCCTCTGTCTGAAGGAGGAGGGATAGAGGAGGAGGGGAAAAGGGGGAGGAGATTCAGCCAACTGCGGGGAAAATAATAATAATACAATAAAAAATATCTACAGCGGTAGGGGGGGAAAAAAACCAACTTAAAGATTTAAAAAACAAAACGTTGTTATATAGAAAGAGGAAAAGACAGGACGGATCGACGCTCGGGCGTCGTCGCTACAGAGCTCTGTCAAGAAACGTCGTCATCTGGTAAGCAATGGCGAGGAGGGCAAGAGGCTGGCGGATAGGTAACATGCAAGGGGAGAGCGGCTGGGTGGCGCTTCCAGCAGCGGGGGCGACAAGGATGTCTGTGTGTCCGCTGGTGCCGCCCCAGCTCCCCCTCCTCCGCTGCCCGGCCCCGGGCCTGCCCCTCTCCGGGGCTGTCAATCAGGGCGGAGTGAGGGGAGGAGGAGGGGGAGATCGGGGCCCCGGCTGCGGGGAGAGACGGATCCTCTACGCCACAACCCCTTCTCCTGTCAGCCACCGCCGCCATTCGTGCAGGGAGAGAGCCAGGCCCCCCCATCCCCTCCTCCTCCTTCCAGTATCCAGCCTCCCTCAGCCACAGCGACCGGCCTTTTTATCCACCCCCCGTCCCATCCCCTAGCCTCTTACCTTCCTCCTGATTATCACTGCCACGAATAAGTACCATCATTAATTCACCATGAGCGGTACGTAACCACCCCCTCCCCCTTTTTTTTTTTTTTTGTATCCCATACTCCCCCCTCCCTCTCAGGACCATGACTCCTTCCTTCTTTAATATGTCCCGCATCAATATATTCCCTTTATCAGGTGTTATCTCATAGTGTCCTCCTCAATCCCCAGCCAGGGTGACAGCCTCCTGCGGGGTGTGACTGTATCCACTGGGTCGGGTTTATAAACATGTGTCCATATAGAGGATACAAATGTTACCACAAACATTGGGCAGTGGGACTCATTTTTGATCGATTTACATGTAGTTTGTTCCCCAGATTTGCACTTTGGGTAAGAATATGTATATATGTATATGTGTATATATATATATATATATATATATATATATATATATATATATATATATATATATATATATATATATATGCCCATTTAATTCAATTCCCAAAATGTCATTATCTTCAATAGTATTTTTATTTTATTCCTACTGGAAACAAAACGTACACTTTGAAAGCCTTCAAATGAATTCTGTTGATTCTTTTATATTATTATTCATATTTAATATGATGCTGATCTTGATGGTGGAATTATTATTTTTTTCAGTTTTAAAACATATGTTAGTTATGTTATTTTTTCAGATCTGACGGAGGAAACTATGGCCAGTGAAGGAGGAAAAGCAAATGAATCTGAAAGTAAAAAAAAGGGCAAAGCGTCAGGTTCGCAGGTAAATGATATTGGTTTTTGAGAGTGAGGGTAGGGGTACATTTTGTAGGCTATTCGTAATTCAGGGGCATTAATATGGGTGTAAGAAATTGGGCTATATTCATTTTTCTTTTAAATGCATATACTTGTAGTTCTACATTATTTCCTGTGTTGTATACATTTGCATTATTACCCGTTAGTGACATTATATACAATTCTGAGAATGAGACCACTTCCTGTCAAAGGACTGATGTTAGTACAGTACTGTCACAAATGGACACACCCATTCTTTCTCTAAACCCTCCCACTTTTTTTTTTTTTTTGTGGCTAGGACTCTCAACCCTCTCCTCTGGCCTTGCTAGCTGCAACATGCAGTAAAATAGGGACAACTGGTGAAAATCAAGGTGCTGGACAGCAACAGATCATTATAGACCCCAGCCAAGGTTTGGTTCAGCTTCAAAACCAACCACAACAATTGGAACTTGTGACAACTCAGCTGGCTGGCGGTGCCTGGCAGATTGTTGCTGCTGCTCCTCCTGCTTCTAAAGAAAACAACATAGCTCAGCAAGGAATTGCTATTGCCGCTAGTACAGCAACCTCTTCCAGCAGTAACAATGGCAACTTGTCACCCACAAAAAGCAAATCTAGCCATTCAGCAGCTATGCCAGGGCAGTTCCAGGTCATTCAAGTACAGACTCCAGGTGGTACTGTACAGTATCAAGTAATTCCTCAATTTCAGACAATAGAAGGTCAGCACATTCAGATCAGCCCTGGAAATACCACAGCTCTGCAAGATTTACAGGGTCAAATACAGTTTATTTCTGCTGGTAACAATCAAGCGATCATTACAGCCGGTAACAGAACAACATCCGGGAATATTCTCGCACAGAATTTAGCAAATCAAACTGTTCCAGTACAAATTCGGCCAGGTATGTCTATACCATTACAGTTGCAGACAATCCCTGGTGGTCAAGCGCAGGTAGTGACAACCTTGCCCATAAATATTGGAGGAATGACTCTAGCTCTGCCCGTGATAAATAGTGTATCTGCAGGAGGAGGTTCAGCACAAATTGTTCAGGCCTCTGATGGGGTTTCCAGTGCAAATCAGCTGGTGTCCACACCCATCACAACTTCCTCTATCTGCACCATGCCAGAATCTCCCTCTTCCTCCACCTGCACAACCACTGTATCTACATCTTTGACTAGCAGCGATACTCTTATCAGCACCGCAGAAACAGGCCAATACACAAGCACACCAACCAGTGCTGAACGCACCACAGAAGAATCTCCAACATCTGTTACAGATTCTGAAGGCCAAAACAGCAACCAGCTCCACGCAAATGGACTCCAGAATGTAACTGATCAGTCAAATTCTCTGCAGCAGGTGCAGATTCTGGGACAGCCTGTTTTACAGCAAATACAGATCCAGCAGCCTCAGCAACAGATTATACAAGCCATACCCCAGCAGTCTTTTCAACTCCAGTCAGGACAGAGCATCCAGACGCTTCAGCAGCAACAGCTGCAAAATGTTCAGCTTCAGGCATTAAGTCCGACCCAAGTTCTCATCAGGGCCCCGACACTGACACCATCTGGTCAGATAAGCTGGCAAACAGTGCAGGTGCAAAATATTCAGAGCCTCCAGAATTTACAAGTCCAAAATTCCGGACTACCGCAACAATTAACCCTAACTCCGGTGTCTTCAAGTGGTGGTACAACAATAGCCCAGCTTACACCAGTTACCGTTTCTGGTACGCCCATTACTCTTAATGCTGCCCACTTTACTTCTGTGCCTAATCTACAGACTGTCAGTGTCGCAAACCTCGGTGCAGCGGGAGTTCAAGTTCAGGGACTTCCGTTAACCATCACAAGTGTTGGGGGTAAGTTCAGTGTTGTTTTTTTTCTTGTTAACCATGTTGATGATGTCTTTGTATCAACGCAATTGTGGAACGAAATTGAATGGAGGACCTTTGTATCGGGGTACTTCACCACATTTTTCCCAGTGCATCACCCTACAATTTTGAGAGCGTTAACAGGAGAAGTTAGGCTGCGGTCCCAGTAATGTCTGTGACACGCGCACCCGGCGGGGGGGGGGCACGTGTCACAGCGCTAACCGCGATCTGCGGTCTGTGAGGAGAGGAGAATCTTGCGACGGGAGGGGGCGTGGTCGGGGATTTGCGGGGCGTGGCCATTACGTCACGCGGCTGGTTCGCCCTCATTGGGTGAACTGCCGGTGGGGGCGTGGCCACGCCTCCGTCGCTAGGAGTAAACTCAATTTTATTGAGTTGGGAAAAACCCTGCAGCACGGCGCGGCTGCACCTTCTGCGTGACGGTGCGTACTGGGCCCAGCCCCATTGAGGGGCGGTTCTTACACGCACAGTGCACGCCGCGCCGTGCGCACAGGCTGTACTGGGACCGCAGCCTTAGAGAGAAGTTGCATGATCCACATATTACAATGAGAAGAAACAAATTATTTGCCCGTGCATATTAAAATCGCTCCCATATCTGGAATGGCAAAAACTTTTTTGACTATCAATCTGTAAAGTGTAAGAAATAGGATTAAGAAGGTTCTGATATTTTGATACAGTTGCAAGCAGATCATTTGTCATCAAAAAAATATTTTCATTTCTTTATTACATGACCCCTGTTGCTTTCTCAGAACTGACTTATTTGTGAGCAGAGTGAATTTGTTAGATCAAGTGGTCCAAGTTCAGACCTGAAGGGCCACTGGCCAGATGCTCAATATTTGTTTTCTAGTGAAAATAAATAATCACGTAACCTAGCTTTAATTAACACTAAGGCCGGTCCTTAGTAACAGCAACGGCAAGCGTCATCGCGCACGCAAAAATAAGAATGCCAGAAGGCAATGCGCATGGCTATAGAGCGCAGGAACGCGACAGGGTGACGGATACTTTGCGAGACAAATTTGTTTGAATTTGCCGCGCGGCGGTCATGTCACGTGCGTGGTAAAGCCAATGAGAGTGAACCGTTCACGTGGGCACCCGCCCCCTCCTCCGCCGTCACGCAATCCTACAGGCCATGGAATACTTCTAGTACAGGCGTGTGTGACGTCATGCGCTCCGTCGCGTGCGTATGTACTATGTCCGAGGCCTAAACCAACGGGTATGTATTGCTTTAAAACCCTAGAAAGAGAGAGAACACAGTTCTTGAAGTAGAGGTACTCCCCTATGCCACCCTCCATGCTGTCACCCTATTTCCAATACATTGGTTTTTTACCTTATTGGCTTGTGCATAGCCCCCGTTTTTTGCCTGCTGTGCTCCGTTTTTTCCAATCCTGGATTCCTCTATTGCTTTAAAACCTTGGCATGTTATTAGCCCTTGAGAACTAAATGAATCTGTGCTAGATTGACCCCTTGGCCTGTTGTTCATTACCAGCTTTGTTATAAACTTTTAAAAGAGTGGGAACCTGGGGGTTCTTGCCAGAGATAATTGCCAGTGAAACTGCCTGGTTTAACCCTTTGAGTGCCCTATAGACATAGCTACTACGTCATGTGGTCTGGCACGCCAGGTGCTCCATGACGTAGCTACATCATAATCTACCTGCTCGCTTTTGTAGGAGAGATCGCATTTCAACGCAATCTATCAGGAAGGGGAAGGATTCCTCTTCACTCCTGCATGGATGACAAAATAACGTGCTCGTGAGTGCCGGAGGGTTAAATCTCCCTCAGGGGAAACAAAATGGAGGCCAAATCTCTGGCCAATAGGAAGCTGCAACATCATTGGTGGTGGCTTCCGATCAGGTGGCCATTTAAATCCCCTTTAAAAAACAAGAACTAATAGCAGTAACTTCAATAGTAACTGGGGGGGGGGGGGAGCTGTACATAGTGCGGTTCAGCTCTGGAGGACTCCTGTTTCCAATTCTGTTAAGAAATGGAGATTTGTTGGGGTGGATTTTTTTTTTTTTAAGCAATATATGTAGGCAAGTCTTTTTAAATATATCTATAGGCTTTTTGAGTATCTCCTCAAAGATCACATGGAAATCATTAAACTGGTTAAAAAAATTTTTTTTTAAAGTATATATGTATGTCAATCATTTTACAAATTGAGAATGTGTAATTTGTAGGAATCTTAAACTTTACATTGAATTACATTTTCATTTTAGGTGTGTATGTATTTGTCCGGGGCAACGTTTTTACTTATTTCTGTATATTGCGTGCATTTGTGTGTGTGTGTGTGTGTGTGTGTGTGTGTGTGTGTGTGTGTGTGTGTATGTATATATATATATATATATATATATATATATATATATATATATTATATATATATATATATATATATATATATATTACTGTATCCCTTTTAGTTGGGGACCCCGGCCGGTCTAGATTTCTGCAGGGGTACGTTACCCCTGTGGAGGTTTTAGCTATTCTTCGGAAATTACATATTTCCTCTATGTTATATTTCTATATGGACTGGGATTGCTGTATTAACTGAGTTTAGTTTGTAGGGAACAATCCTCTGAATATTGTCATAGAGAGGACGCCCTTTTTTAATATGTGTTTTTTCTTTAGTCTGTCAAATAAACCTTTTGTATTTTCTAGTATACCCTGAGTGCTTATCTTTTGGAGGTTCTTTTTCTTTTGTTTTTCGCATACTTTTTATATACTATACAGCACCACGAGTTAACATTATGGATATTTGTTTCATGGTGTTTGGTTTTTCTCTGAGTTTAGGGTACTTTTTATTGTTTCCTGAGCGGTTTCTTTCTGTTTAATTTGTGTGTGACAAAAACACACACTTTTTTTTTTTTATATAATGTTGGGGGAGCCTAAATAAATAAATGCTCTTAAAACAGTTTTTAGTATATTACATTTAAAGAACCCAGAACTATTTTTTAGTCCAGATTTTTGAACAAACTTTAGTTGATCAACTTTAGTTTCAGTATTAAGTTTGAAGGAGGAGTGACCTGTTGGTAACACTACCAAATCTCGTGTGGGAAAACCAAGTTCAAGTCCCCAATATAATGTTGCCCATACATCATAAATTGGATTGGAAGTTTTTCAGCCAAGGATTATGTGTCTGCAGAACTGTATATGCTTCCAATCAACTTTAGTTAAAGGATGATCTATACTTGCATGTATGAAATAAGGGATCCCCGGGCTGAGCCACAGAAGTCAAAGCTGTCTTTACCCCCTTGGTTCCTGAGAGATTTACTGCTGAAATTCCCTTACACGAATACTTGTTCTGGAGAAACAATATGGTCTCTGGGCTCTTCTTCACTCCGTGACAAGTACTGGCAAAAGTAAAAGAAAATTGATATATTCTGTCTTCCATGGGTTTGAGTGCTGCAGTTAAGCTCCAGAGGTCCTCCTGATTGATAAAGTAATCAAAAAATACTTTATTTTGAGGAGCATTGCTGCTTTAAAGTCGCAATACACCTTACTCACCATAAAAAGGAAACATGTCTTTTTAACCGTTGCAAATAATTTTTTTGTGCTATATTTAGCAATCCGACCCTTTTAAAATTCTGGTGTGAGTACTGACATTTTAGCTCCCTGGGATGTTAAAATGACCACTGTCCGTCACACTCATTAAGACAACAGAGGTTGATGTGGTAACAGCTGAGGCCAGCAAAATAATAAGCGGGCGGGAATCTAGCACGAAAGGAGACTTTTGAACAAAATAAAAGTTGGTTCATGCTGGGCTGATCTATTTCTATTGTGTTATGACTTTATTTATGGAGGGTTGGTAAACTAGTTTTACAAAAATAAGCTGTAATAGTTTGCACGGAGCCACACAAATATCTCCTCTCGTGTGTGTGTGTGTGTATATAGCTCAACCCCGTTATAGCGCGATCCGCTTATAACACGGTGTGAGCGTGACGCCTGTTTTTTAAAAGCAACATTTTTCTTTTCAAAGCTTTATTGCTAACGGATGAACAGACACACACAATATACTCCTGCCCATCACATCCCCCCCCCCCCCTGCCTGCACATCACCTCCCCTGCCTGCACATCACTCCCCCCGCCTGCACATCACTCCCCCCAGCCTGCACATCAACCCCCTAGCCTTCACACCCCCTCTTCCTGCACATCACATCCCCCCCTGTTTGCACATCACCCCTTCCTGCACATCACATCCCCTGCCCATCACATCTCCCCCTTCCTGCACATCACCACACACATACACATATATACACACACACACCTCTCCCTCACTCCCTGCACCTCCGCTGTGCGGGGGGGGGGGGAGAGGAGAGAAGGGATCTGGTTCCTGGGGGGACTCACACAAACAGCTGACATCCCGGCCCAGAGTCTGTGAGATCCTCCCCCCGCTCACCCCCCCCTCTCGCAGACTCACAGCTTCTCTGCACAGATCTGCTGCGGGTAGTGCTGCGTGAGGGGGGGCTGCCTCTGTGACTCCGTGTTCAGGGAGAGCGGGGAGAGTTATCCCAGCTCTCCCCCTCCTGCAGACGTGGAACCCATAATCGCGGCGGCCTTTTTTATTTTTTTATCGCGATCCCGGTTATAACGCGGTCGTATCGGGTGGAAACCGAGGACCGCGTTATAACGGGGTTCATATATAATGTGTGTATGTATGTGTGTAATATATATATAGCAGAAAATAGCCGTGTTAGTCCAGTTGCGATATTGCAGAATAAATGAGTTCTTCAGTATTCGGTGATGCCTTTTTTATTGGACTAACAATTTATGTCATAGGACAAGCTTTCGAGAGTCCTCCTCTCTTCTTCAGGTCAAGCAATACTGATATACAAAGGAATCTATAGCTAAAACAGTGTGTCTCTCCACACTGTTTTAGCTATAGATTCCTTTGTATATCAGTATTGCAGACCTGAAGAAGAGAGGAGAACTCTCGAAAGCTTGTCCTATGACATAAATTGTTAGTCCAATAAAAAAGGTATCACCGAATACTGAAGAACTCATTTATTCTGCACTATATATATATATATATATATATATATATATATATATATATATATGTGTGTATGTATATACAGCTCAACCCCGTTATAGCGCGATGCGGTTTGAGCGTGGACCCCGAATTTAATTTTTTTTTTACACACACACACTGCACACACACACTGCACACTGCATAAATTCACAGCACACTGCATAAATTCACAGCACACTGCATAAATTCACAGCACACTGCATACACTCACAGCACACTGCATACATACACTGCGCACACTCACTGCACACTCACAGCACACTGCACACTGCACTCACAGCACACTGCACTCACAGCACACTGCACTCACAGCACACTGCACACACACAGCATACTGCACACACAGCACACTGCATACACTCACAGCACACTGCATACACTCACAGCACACTGCATACACTCACAGCACACTGCACACACTCACAGCACACTGCACACACTCACAGCACACTGCACACACTCACAGCACACTGCACACACTCACAGCACACTTCACACACACACACACTCACTGCACACACACACAAACACACTGACGCACACACAGCACACTGCATACACTCGCAGCACACTGCATACACTCGCAGCACACTGCATACACTCGCAGCACACTGCATACACTCGCAGCACACTGCATACACTCGCAGCACACTGCATACACTCGCAGCACACTGCATACACTCGCAGCACACTGCATACACTCGCAGCACACTGCACACATTCACAGCACACTGCACACACTCACAGCACACTGCACACACACACACACACACACACACACACACACACACACACACACACACTGTCTCTTTAAGGGAGCTTGCTCTTGCAAGACGGAAGCAGAAGCAGGAAGCAGAGACAAGGAGAAGAGCTGCCAGATGCCGAGTAAGTGCTGTGTGATATTTCCGCTGCCCCACCGGGTCTGGGAACGCTGGGAGAGTTCTCAGCTTTCCCCCTCCGGCGGATGCGGTACCACCACAAAAAAAAAATAATAATATTTTTTTCGGCGGCCATTTTTTCCCCGCGACCCCGTTTATAACGCGGTGGTCGCGGGTGGCCCCCGAGGACCGCGCTATAACGGGGTTTAGCTATATATATATATATATATATATATATATATATATATATATATATATATATATATGTGTGTGTGTATATATATATGTATGTCTGTATGTATCTCTATGCAAAAGGGAATCTGCAGAGCTCTGTTTTGGAGACTGTATGACTGTCCTGTTTCTTGATTAAATCTTTTTCTACATGTGAGTGCTGCAGATTCCCTTTTGTTTTACTTATTTGGGACTGGTTGCTGCGAGCACCCGGACTTACATATGCTTGTGTGCACCCAGCGTTTCTTTTTGTGTGTGTGTAGAGTTCTAATGAAAAAAAATGTATGAATGTAAATTCTACTGCATAACTTATACAACTTGAAAAATGTTGCTCCTTTTTCTCTTCCATATAGTACTGTCTTTTTTTTTTTTTTTTAAATGTATGCTGGTATAAGGTGCGTACATATCCTAGTGTTTGTGAGTTTGTGTGATCATAGGTGTGTGTTTTTTTTTTATTTTTTAAAGCTTTTTGAATAAGTTGTATTTTTACCACATTCACACAACGTTTACCACCAAATCAAAGACCACTCCAGTGCACTATTTGGCGTACTACAACAACGTGTTTTGGTACTGAGAGAAAAGGACGAGGGACAGCATCGGCATATCTGCAGACCTGCTATTTCACACTATCTCACAGTGACACATGATTCTACAACGTGACAAACTGAGTTCCTTTTCTCGTCTCACTGTGATTGTGAGGAAGTTTGGGGGGTGTGGAGGGGGTTATATTATCACACTAGCAGGTATGTGCTATATATAAGCTTACAGTTTATCATAAATTATAGGCTAAAGCAATACAACTCCGAGCATTATTGAAAACCCTGCTCTCTGGTTAAAATTCCGGGCATTGTCCAATCAGTAATGCCCGGAATTTTAGCAGCCTGCAATGTGTAATTTTCAATGTGTTTATTTCCAGCCAATCAGCTTTCAGAACAGCTGAGACAGGGCAGGGGGTTGGTCAGGAAGTATCGGCCACGGGTTGTCTCCTCCCCCTCCCGAGCTGACTGAGATTTTGTAAGCAGATTCAGTTGAATTGGGGATGAGAGAGTCTGCAAAGTTTAGTAAGTGGCTGCAATTTATATTGTGGCTGCAGTGTGTGTGTGTGTGTGTGTGTGTGTGTGTCAGTAGCAGTGTTTATGGGTATAGCAACAGTGTGTGTGTTGTGTTGTTGTGTGTGTAGCAGCAGTTTGTGTGTGTGTGTAGAGCGTCTGTGTTGTGTATGAAGAGCTGATATATGTGTTTGTCAGCAGCAATGTTTATGGGTGTAGCATATGTGTATAGCAGCAGAGTTTGTTTGTGTGGAGCTGCTGTGTTGTGTGTAGAGCTGTGTGTGTGTGTGTAGAGCTGCTGTTGTGGTTGTGTGTGTGTGTGTGTGTGTGTGTGTAGCAGCAGCAGTTTGTGTGTGTGTGTGTAGATCTGCTGTGTTGTGTGTACACAGAGGTGACGGCAGTGTGTGGATATAGATATCTGCAGTGTAAGCGTATATATAGAGGTGGTTTCATGTATTTGCCATTTTATTTTAATAAAAAAAATCTATATAACTATACAAAAGTATCTATTATTTATGAAAAAAAGCCTTCACTTAGCCTATAATAGTAATAATCCCCTCAGAACAGGGCATTACTGGCCAATAATGCCCTGGCTGGGTTAAAGTCCCTTGGCTTCGCCTCAGGCCTTCAACTCTTCCAGCCGGGGCATTATTGGCCAGTAATGCCTTGTTCTTCAGGGATTATTACTTAAATAAAACACTCCGCTCCAATACACTGTTTAGCGAACTGCAACAACGTGTCCTAGTACTGAGAGAGAGGGACATTATTGCCAGGCCTTGCAAACTGTGGCGTGCCACATGAGCGTATTCTGGGGCTCTCGTGATGTTCCTGCAATTTTCTTTTTACATTTTTATTTTATTGGTTTACAATAAAAGGAATGCAAAAGAAACAAACACACAAAATATACAGTTACAGGTAAGTACATACATTTCTGATAAATCACTGCATTGAGAGGGCAAAAACATGTTGCATTCAGCCGCAACAGTAATAAATGGGTAAACTGAATAGCTCAGAGGAAAAACAAAGCAGAAGCAATGGGGGAGTGGGGGAAGAAAGCAGGAAAACATAAATAAAAAATAACTGGTAACGTGAAGAACTATTGATTTAACAAATGTTATGTTAATAATATTTATAACTGAGTGTATTTACAACTGTATTTAGTAGTATCAGACATACTATTTAAAAAAAAAAAAGTACTAATATACCTCTCAATGTATATATAATACAGCTAAAGATTGGGTTAGATACCATTTAGTGTAGTCAAAATATATAAGAATTGTGTCCTTAATGTTGGGATCCAGTGCAGAAATGTAATTTTCCTATTTTATAATCATTTTTTTTAGATGAGTATTCTGTATCCTGAAAACTGCTCAACTTTTTCGAATACCTGATTGAAAACACCATTTTATCTAGCTGGGTAATAGAGCAGGGCTTTATTTATTTATTTTTTCTTCACTATTTAAGCACAATATATTTTTTTTAGCCACAAGCCTAATTACTTCCAAGACCGTACCGTTCTTTATCTATTGAGTTCTTTGAAAATGCAAAATAGTAGGTCTTTAGAATTAAGCTGAAGAAAACACAAAAAGCCCCAGTACTACATCCAACTTGACAAATTATGTAGTAAAATACTTACAGGCATACCCCGCTTTAAGGACACTCGCGAGTAAGTACATATCGCCCAATATTCAAACGGCAGCTCACGCATGCGCCTGTCAGCACGTCCTGAACAGCAAAGTTGAACTCCCTACCTGCACCGAAGCTGTGCACAAGCGGGGAGACTATAGAGCCTGTTACAAATGCGTTATTTACATCAGTTATGCCCGTATATGACGATTGCAGTACAGTACATGCATCGATAAGTGGGGAAAAAGGTAGTGCTTCACTTTAAGTACATTTTCACTTTACATACATGCTCCGGTCTCATTGCGTATGTTAATGCGGGGTATGCCTGTATCTGTTTAGCTTCTCATAAGCAAGGGTCGTTTAGTTCACTTTTTTGGTCAGAGTATTTTAAGCCTGCAGCCATGTCATGGTATGGTCCTCTGTACCATAGGTCCTGACAGTACTGTACCTGCAAAAAGCTCTCATAACCTCTCTAATGGAGGAAGAACTGTCTTAATAGACGGGTCTTTCACATGTGCATATCAAGAACTGCCTACAGAAAGGGTATACTTTGACGTGGTTGTAGGCTTAAAATACTTTTGGCCACAGAATACACAACAAAAAGCAATCATTTGCATGCAATATCAGAGCCACTTTTCCAAAAAGTGACATTCACATTTTACAACTCCTAATAATTTCTTATTTTTTTTTAGAAATAATTGATTGAAAATTGAGATCATAAATCATCGAAATTCTGGTCCCTTGGTGGAAGCAGTCTTGGGACTGGAATATCTAGGCTTCTAATCGTACCACTTGCAACACATGGACTCATCTCTGGTTTGTTGGTTAACCATAACATTTCTGATTTAGTGTAGTTTATTTTGTGAAGGAGCCAAAGGAAAATTGCGCTCATAATTTGGAGTGGCTATAAAGAATTTTGTCATAAGCCAGACATGTGTTGTTGTTGTTGTTGTTTTTTAAAATATGGTTCTATTTTTATTCTTTAAACTTTAATTTTTATTGAGGTTTTAGCCACAATTATTGGAACTAAAACCGTTCTCTTTAATCTGCGTGCATATAGAGCTTGTGGCCACCGCCTCAAATATTTCCCACCATGTTCCAGGTTCTAAATCTTGGCCCAGATCTTTTTTCCATTGTGATACAATGGGAAATTCAGATTCTGGGGAAGAGACAGAAATTGAGGAGTATAAATTTTGAATGGGCTTTGTTACATGGTTTCTCAAAGAGTCAAGGGTGGAGGTGGGCCCAAACTTTGAACAAAGCCCTTTACCTGAAGATATCTAAATATTTTGCCCTTTGGAATTCCACGAAGTTCCATGAGGTTGGCGAAAGAGATACCATCCTTTATTCTATGGATTTCCCTTGACCATTATGCCTTAAAGAGGATATTGCCAGACCTGGGGAGAATTCTGGGTTAGAGAATAGTAGTGTCATCATCGAGCCTTCAGAAAATGAGATTAGACTTTTTCTTGTTCCTTTTCCACAGAGTTAAATTGTGAGTGATTGTTGTCAGATCTCCACTTGCTTTTTTTGGGGAGAGCTTGGGGGACCACAAAATCGATGCCAGAGAAAGCAGCAAATCTCCCTCCAGTTCCACCCATCTCCTGTACATTATATCAGAGTGCCAGGCTAGCATGTAGCTGAATTGCGCTGCTTTTGTAGTAAGTGAGCAGGCATGGGAGTGCCAGTCCTCCATGTAATCTGGATTGGCAAAGTATAGTCTTGCCACTCTGGGTCTTGTTTTGTTCTACACAAAAGTATTTATATGGGATTGTAGCTCCACTATGTCTTTTATAGTATTTGGACATAGTACAAAATTCTTGGGAGGAGATTCATTTTTACAGCATTGATTCTGCCAATCCAGGAGATATTGTGCGTGGACCATCTAACCAGATCAGCCTTACGGGTCCTGATTGGGCCCGGGAAATTGTTCTATATAGGGAAACATAGTTATTTGTCAAAAATATGCCTAGATATTTCAGGGCTTCATTACACCATTTGAAATCAAAGTTGACTGTGATTAGTTTGGTAACCATTTTGGGTAACTTGATATTTAGAGCCTCTGACTTATTACCATTTATTTTGAATCCAGAGAGCCCACCAAAAACCCAGAGTTCTTGAAACAGATTTGGCAGTGATGTAAGTGGTTTGGCTATCGTCATAAGTGCATCATTGACGAAGACTACTATTTTGTATTGTTTGTCCTGAACTGTGATACCTTTAATGTTGGGATTGTGCCTGATGTTGCTAGCCAATGGTTTGGGGGGAAAGGGGGCACCCCTGACTGATACCTCCCTTGATCAAAAAAGCATCAGTGGCTATACCTGAGCATAGAACCCTTGCTGAGGGAGAAGTATATAGAGTCATAACAGAACGGAGAAATTTGTCTACGAATCCAAATAGTTTTAGCGTACCTCTAATATCGTCCCAGTGGAGACAAATGCCTTTTCAGCGTCGATAATAGCATTGATGGGATATTTGTTTGGCGTCGGCTATTAGGTCAATTGTTCTCCTTGTATTATCAGCCACCTGCCTATTCGGGACAAAACCAACTTGGTCAAGGTGGACCAATCTTGGCAACACTATATTAAGACGGCTAGCTAGTATTTTTGATAAAATCTTCAAGTCTACATTGATCAGTGATATCGGTCTGTAGCTTTTGCAACATGTTGGGTCTTTCCCTGTTTTAGGGATACGATATATATGGACTTGGTGCATGTTGGGGAACTCCACTCCATCTAAGAGAGATAAAGAGCTTTTGTAGATGGGGTATAAGGGAACGAGCAAAGTTCTTAAAATATAAATTTGAGAACCTATCTGGGCCTGGGGACTTGTTTGGTTTTGGAGACTTAATCACCTGCACTATCTCTTCAGGAGAAATTTGGTTTGTTTAGGTTTTTTTGGTCGTGTTCAGAAATGGTTGGTAAACCTGACTCAGCGAAGTATTTTTCGAGTTCCCTACTATAGTTCTGGGGTTTGACTGCTTTTTTGCCATCGTATAGATTGCTGTAGTAGGAGTGGAATTCTTTAGCGATTTTAGTTGGTTTGATGTCAGACTCCCCGATTTGGTTCGGATCTTATGGATCCCATACATGGAAATCTTATGTCGAAGGTGGTGTGCCAACATGGAATCGGGTTTATTAGCCTTCTCAAAAAAAATTTGTTTTGTCCGGTCATCAGTTTTTCTGCTGCCACGGACAAACGGGTATTGAGCTCTCCTCTACGGGCTGTTAATTCTTTTAGGGTTCTGTTAGAGGTTGGACTTGTGTGTCTGCTCTAGTCTTGCTATTATTAGGTGCAGCACGTCAATGTTTGCTTGCCTCGCTTTTTTTCTGCTTGCAGCGATTCCGATAAGTTTGCCTCTGATTACAGCCCTATGGGCTTCCCATATTGATGACTGAGCAGGGACACTGAGTTGTGAAATAAATATTCTGTGATTTCTTTGTCTGTCTTTGAAGATCTCTGTAACGAAATGGAGAAAAGGCTACCAGATATCGAAGTATTACCTCTACCGGGGTGTGGTCGGACCACGTGATACTTTTTATGTCTGCCGATTTGCGTTTGGGTGATTTAGAGGGGATGAAATAAAGATATAGTCTATTCTTGTATAGAGTGTGTGGGGAGCTGAATAGAATGTGAAATCCCTGTTTTTTGGGTTCAATTTCCTCTAAGTGTCCACTAGGCCAAATACCTTTAATTGTTCTATTAGTTTCAGGTTGTCGTCCAGAGCCTGAACTGACTGGGTCTGAGACAGAGGAGCTGATCTATCATTTATTTTATCAAGGGTAGTATTGCAATCCCCCTCTAGTATGAAATGGCCTTTCAACACTTTTGCTAGTTTTTTTAAAAATGTGTTAACAACGCTAGAGCGATCTGAATTGGGGGTGTAGACATTTGCTATTGTCACTTCTACTCCAAATGTTGTACCCGTGTTCCTAATAAATTGTTTTTACCCCAACCTGGTGAGTCTGATATCTACAGGAGCCGCGCTGACATCGGTCTTCTATTCTTCGGGTTATTCTTGGTGTATGTTGTGATCAACACAAGTATTGATGAATTGTTGTGTACATTTTATAATGTATTTGTGTTTTTTTGATGTTGCAAACCTCCGTTTTTTGGTGAATCGGTAATTTGGTTAAAGAATAGCTTTAC
Organism: Ascaphus truei; assembly: GCF_040206685.1. Classification (NCBI taxonomy): domain Eukaryota; kingdom Metazoa; phylum Chordata; class Amphibia; order Anura; family Ascaphidae; genus Ascaphus; species Ascaphus truei. Next base: position 380,704,426 of record NC_134484.1, on the reverse strand, counting down.
ATCACTCAGCCTATTTCATTGGCTGACCCTGACCAATCAGACATCCCCTGACGAAGTTGCCTTTGTGTGACATAACGCGTAGGGTTGGTGACGTCATCGCGCTGTGGGTGTGTCTACACTGAGTCCTGGGCGTCCCTGCGATCTTACTAGCTGCATTTTCAAGCGCTGGCAACTATCCTATGCAGGAGCAGAGGACGTGGAGGCACTGATTGACTCAGTCTCCTGGCGCCAACTTGAGACAGGAGTTGGTGGTGGCTACAAGCTGTGCAGATATACCTTGCCTACCTGGGACCCTCTCACCCCCGCAGATGACTACACATAGAGATTTCTCTCCCACGTATGGTTGCTTTTTTTAATCCTGTAAGTGCATTTCCTTTGGGCTGCTGTTTTTTTAATAAATGTACTCTTTTGTTTAAACAGTTACATGCTATGGAGCTTGCGCTTCTGTTTGTTTTTTGTTCTTAGATTCGTAGTGGTTGGCTATACCACTTTTATCTGATGCTGCAAAGACGCTCCCTGGATCATCAATTGGGACCTTTATCTCTCTGGATTTTTCAAGTGGAACATTTATTTTGGACTTTGTTTTTTTCACTATCACTTTATGGTTTGAAGTTATATGTAGATGAAAGTCTGTTGATATTTATAGATTCATATAATTTATTATCATTATTCTATATATATTGTCACTATTATCCACGTGAGCGCTACTTAATTTTGTGTTGGTCTTCTTTTTTTATAATATATATATATTATATAGTGGTACAAAAGCTAGTAACTATATATATATATATATATATATATATATATATTATATAGTTACTAGCTTTTGTACCACTTCGCCCGGGGAATGTAATATTGAATACATCTCCCCCCACCTGCTGCCAGCACATCTCCCAGGCCCCCCCCCCTCCCCCACTGCTGGATGTAGTGCGGGGTGAGATTTGTATCTGTGTGTGTGTCTGTCTGTGTGTGTCTCCCACCACTGCCGGAACATGTCCTGCCCCCCCCCCCCTCGCTGGCGACACATCTCCCAGCGTTGCTGTGGCATGTCCCCTCGCTGCCGGCACATCTCTCCGCCCCCCCCCCTTCCCCATTGGTACATCTCCCCCCGCTATCTGGCACATCTTCCCCTCTTCCCCCCCCCCCCCCCACCGCTGGCACATCTCTCCCGCACATCTCGCATCACACACACCAGTGATTCCCAAACTTTTTTGTTTGGAGGAACCCTTTAAGTATTTTGTAAAATTTTGGGGAATCCCTATCTGGATGACACATGTTCGACAGGGGTAAATCACAAAATAGACGTGTAAAGCAGTAGGGGTAATAAATAATAACTAACTCATACTTTTGAATAAAGAATGTGTTTATATTTTGTAATGATTTTGTTTTAAACATCACCCCCCTGTATCTCACATCATCACCCTTCCCCCCGCATCTCACATCAACCCTACCTCCCTCCTTCCACTCCCCCTCTCCCCCTCCTCTGTCCTCTCCCCTCCTCCTCTCGCCTCTCCCCTCTCCTTCCTTCTCTTTCCTGTCCCCCTTCTCTCTCCCCTCCCCCTCCTCACACACTCTATATCTCTCTCTCACACACACACACGTCACACACACACACGTCTCACACTCACACACACGTCACACTGTCACACTATCAAACACACACAGTCACACACACTGTCACACTCACACTCTGTCACGCTCACACACGTCACACACTCACACGTCACACACTCTCACACGTCACACGTACACTGTCACACACACTGTCAAACACACACCTCTCTCCCCTCTCCTTCCTTCTCTTTCCTGTCCCCCTTCTCTCTCCACTCCCCTCCCCACACACTCACTCTCTCTCTCTCTCTCTCTCTCTCTCTCTCTCTCACACACGCGTCAAACACACACACACGTCACACACACACAGACACATGACACACACACACAGACGTCTCTCTCACACACACACACACACACACATTGTCACACTGTAAAACAGACACACACACACTGTCACACACACACATTGTCACATTGTCACACACACTGTCACACACACACACACACACTGTCACACGCGCGCACACACACACACACACACACACACACGTGACAAACAGACAGACACACACACACACCTTTACAGAAAAAGCAGAAGCAGCCTTTCCCCCCTCCCCTCCCGTAGCTCACATGCAAAGATTACAGAAGAATCAGCAGCAGCCTGTACTGCCGATACCACCGATCCGCTTCACCCCCCTCCCCCCCCCCTCTCGTAGCTCACAGACCTCAGGCAGCAGGAAGCTTGAGGCAGCTAGGACTGCAGCACGCTCCTAGGAGAGGGGAGGGAGGGAAGGGGGAGGAGAGCGGAGGGGGAGAGCCAGGGGCAGCAGTGAGTGCGGGCGGCCAGGCGGAACCCCTGGGACTGCTCCGCAGAGCCCTTGCTGAGAATCACTGATACACACAGCCCCATCCAGGCAAGGCCACGCCCCCTCCCTTAGTAGCCATGCCCCCTCCCTTAGTAGCCACGCCCCCTGCTCTCGCTCTAACATTACTGCTGTCCAGCCGAGTGAAACTTAGAATGTCCATAATTTGGGAGGTGAGTCACATTGGAAGCTCAAAATAGGTTTGTTGACCTACAAATCCGCAGCAGAATGTACAGTGAAAGTTTTGTGGTGCCGTTTGTGAGATTTTGATGCTTCTGACATACAAACAAACGGAAAACAGGAATCCAACTTAGAATTATAGTATAGATACACAGTGGTCGACAAATCACCCAACAATCTACTCGCCGAACCAAAAAAAATCTACTTGCCACTTAGCCCCGCCCCCAGTCCTGCTTTTTTTTTTATTGAATAAATTCCTAGTAAGAACATCATTAGTTTTTGACATAAGTTTATTTATTGTATTACATTTATACTTTACAATTAGTCCTTGTTACATAATTACGTGTGTGTGTGTGTGTGTGTGTGTAAATGTCGGATCTAGAAAAAAAAGCCAGATGTGAATGACTAGTTTCCTCAACCCCTTAACCAGTGTCTTGATGCCCCAGCTTCACAATTTCTAAATCCGCAATCCCGCCTGGGATCTTACCTGATCCGCAGTCCCTCAATGTCCAGCTACCCTGATTCCCGCAATGTTATACATTGGAGGGGAGGTGTTCCCTACCTGTCTTCTGGGTTAGGGGGGATTCCGATGTCTCCCGTGTGAAGCTCGAGAGTTAGATCTGGAAGAAAGCAGTATTGGTTATTTCGGTGTAGGTATAGGGCAATTAAGATATATACAGGGTAAATAAGATATCCAGATCCAGAGTGTGGGTCAGACAGAGAGAGAGAGTGTGGGTGAGAGAGAGAGTGTGTGTGTGTGGGTGAGAGAGAGAGTGTGTGAGCGAGAGACAGGGTGAGCGAGAGGGCGACAGCGAGACACACACACAGAGGCGCGCACACAGACTCGCACACACACACACAGAGACACAGACTCACTCACACTCTCACACGCACTCACTCAGACTCACTCTTACACACACACTCAGATAACAATCATCTGTTCTTTGCAGGTCTTAAAATTAGGTAAATACAACCTCAGATGAACAACAACACATGACCTATTACACTGTCATGATTTATTTAACAAAAATAAAGCCAAAATGGAGAAGCCATGTGTGAAAAACTAAGTACTCCTAATGATTCAATAGCTTGTAGAACCACCTTTAGCAGCAATAACTTGAATTGTTTTCTGTATGACTTTATCAGTCTCTCACATCGTTGTGGAGGAATTTTGGCCCACTCTTCTTTACAACGTTGCTTCAGTTCATTCAGGTTTGTGGGCATTTGTTTATGCACATTTCTGTTAAGGTCCAGCCACAGCATTTCAATCGGGTTGAGGTCTGGACTTTGACTAGGCTATTGCAACACCTTGATTCTTTTCTTTTTCAGCCATTCTGTTGTAGATTTGCTGGTGTGCTTGGGATCATTGTCCTGTTGCATGACCCAATTTCGTCCAAGCTTTAGCTGTCGAACAGATGGCCTCACATTTGACTCTAGAGTACTTTGGTATACAGAGGAGTTCATGGTCGACTCAATGACTGCAAGGTTCCCAGGTCCTGTGGCTGCAAAACAAGCCCAAATCATCACCCCTCCACCACCGTGCTTGACAGTTGGTATGAGGTGTTTGTGCTGATATGCTGTGTTTGGTTTTGCCAAACGTGGCGCTGTGGATTATGGCCAAACATCTCCACTTTGGTCTTGTCTGTCCAAAGGACATTGTTCCAGAAGTCTTGTGGTTTGGTCAGATGCAACTTTGCAAACCTAAGCCGTGCTGCCATGTTCTTTTTAGAGAGAAGAGGCTTTCTCCTGGCAACCCCTCCAAACAAACCATACTTGTTCAGTCTTTTTCTAATTGTACTGTCATGAACTTTAACATTTAACATGCTAACTGAGGCCTGTAGAGTCTGAGATGTAACTCTTGGGTATTTTGCAATTTCTCTGAGAATTGCACTGTTTGACCTTGGGGTGAATTTGCTGGGACGTCCACTCCTGGGAAGATTGGCAACTGTCTTGAATGTTTTCCACTTTTGAATCTTTCTCACTGTAGAATGATGGACTTTAAATTGTTTGGAAATGGCCTTATAACCCTTCCCAGATTGATGGGCAGCTAAAATTGGTTCTCTAAGATCATTGCTGATGTCTTTCCTCCTTGGCATTGTGTTAACACACACCTGAATGCTCCAGACCAGCAAACTGCTAAAACTTCGGCTTTTATAGAGGTGATCACACTTGCTGATGATCAATTAATCAAGGGCATTTGGTTAGCAGCACCTGTCTGCTACTTAGCATCTTAATTCCTATGGAAGCAGTAAGGGTGTACTTAGTTTTTCACACATGGCTTCTCCATTTTGGCTTTATTTTTGTTAAATAAATCATGACACGGTGTAATATGTCGTTTTGTTGTTCATCTGAGGTTGTATTTGCCTAATTGTTAGACCTGCTGAGGAACAGATGATTGTTATTATGTCCTGATATATAAAAACATATAATTCAAAGAGGATGTACTTTCTTTTTCACACAACTCTATGTACAGCCCCCGGCCCATATTTAACCTCCCCCCGGCCAGTATTTAACCCCCCCCCCCCCGGCCTATTCTTAATCTCCCATGCCTTTTGTCACATTGTATGTAGCATTGGGTATCTTTGTCTGTTTTTGAAAATAGCTTCTCCATTTTGGCTTTATTTTTGTTAAATAAATCATGACACGGTGTAATATGTCATGTGTTGTTTTTCATCTGAGCTTTTATTTACCTAATTTTAAGACCTGCTAAGGAACAGGTGATTTTTATTATGTCCTGATATGTAAAACCATAGAATTCAAAGAGGGTGCACTTTCTTTTTCACACCACTGTATATTATATATACACACACACTGTTTTTAAGTAAACCCTTGCCTGCTTTATTCAATGTACTACCGCCAGAAGAAGAGATCAGTGTCTCTCGAAAAGCTTGCGCTAATAAAAGCATTTCGTTAGCCACAGAACGGTATTGTCTATTCATTTTTGATTGATATATATATATATATATATATATATATATATATATATATATATATATATATATATCCCCACCCCACCCCCCTTCTTTTTTTTTTTTTTTTTAACTTTTATAAACAAATATATAAGTAAACATTATGGTTGCTGTGCATTAATCTTATCTAGTGTTTGGGTATGTTACTGGAGCACATTCGTTTTCCCGACCGTTTTCTCTTCTTCAATGTCTAGTCCATTCTGACGAGAAAAAGGGGTGTGGGTTTTGCTTGTTAACCAACCACTTATAATCAAGAGTACTAACTGTGTCCAGTTAAACAAATATATATCGTCCATCTTTGTATTTCTCCTCACCTCTTTCAGATGCTTATATTTATCCGAACAATGACTGTAGGTCTGAGGGTCTTTAGATGACCATCCATGTGGTCCTTGGTCCGGTTAATACACCCATTTCCCTAGTTAGGCCTTATGGGTGGCTTTACCGTTAGCCCATAAATGGTCCTGATTTAGACCTGGGAGGAGTGGAGTAAGGCCTTCAGCCTACCGACTCCGGCGGGGGGTTGGTCCGGGGATCTGTCTATCTGTGCGCTTCCTTTCAGGAACTTTGTGCCACTCTGCAGCTTGGGGGCTTGCAGGCCTTGCGGTGGAGTGATCCCCAAGCTTTCCAAGAAGGGGGTCGCTTTTTCCAGATCCCTCAGGGCATGAGTGCGGCCTTCCTGGCTCACCAAGATTTTACATGGGAACCCCCATCGATATTGAACACCCTTTTCTGGCAAGAGCTCGGTCACTGGTCTAAGGTTCCTCCTTTGGGCCAGTGTGGCTGGGGTTATGTCCTGAAACATTTGGAGAGGCATGTTCTCAAACGTGTTTGGCCTCTCGTCTCTGGTAGCGCATAGGAAGGCTTCTTTGGTCTTGTAGAAGTGTAGCCTGTGGACCACGTCTCTGGCCAAGTTGCCTGGTGAGGGTTTGGGGCGCAATGCCCTGTGGCACCTATCCATCAGTAATTGTTCTGGAGGCATGTCCGGCAGGAGGCCTTGAACCATCGGCCCAGAAACTCTTCTGGGTCCGCCACCATCTCAGCAATGTTTCCGGATTCATAAGTTGTTTCTCCTTGCACAGTTGTCCGCCTCTTCCTGTCTCATGGTTATATCTTCTATACAGCTCTGCAAGATATGAACTTTGGTTACTGTACCTTGTAGGGCCTCCGCTGTGGCATCCATTTTTTTCTTCCAGGATATGCGTGCGAGTTCCCAGAGCGGTAATATCTTGTTTGATGCCTGTGAGAGACGATCACATCTCTTTTTGGACCATATTGTGAAGCCTCACAAACAGGTCTTCAATGTCCTGCTTGGTAGAGTATCTGGATTCCCCTTGTCCGATTCAGATTTAGATCTCTTCGTGTCATGCGGTGAGCCGTCGCCATCTTGGGACTCTGTCGGGAGATCCTTTTTGGGGAAGTATTGTTGTACTTCTCGTTGTGTGAGTTTTCTTTGTTTTGAGTCTTTTAGTGTCATCAGGGAAGGTTCCGATGGCCTGGATCGTGCTTTTGGGGTCATAAATAAGATCATAGATTAGCTTAATTCTGCCGCTTCTCCCACTTAAACCCAGAGTGTGTCTCTCATGCGTCCATTACAGTCCGCCTCGCGCATGTGCCTCCTAAATCTCGTTATATTGTAAAGTTTCCTATAAAGACCAAAGGGATACAGAAGGTAAAAAAAATAATAGTAATTGAATACATAATTGACACCAAAAATGAAAGATGAAATATATTTATATTTGTTTATGGTTTAAATATTGTAATGTCCTATAGGGCAGGGGTGAGCAATCTCGGGGTGTGAGATTTTGTGGGGAGGGGGGGGGCGCGGTGGTTACAAAGGCCCCGCGCTCTTCCCAAAGGCATTTAAATTAAATGCCTGGGGAGCGGCGAATGCCTCTGTAAGGTCCCTTACCTTGCTCAGATGGCTTCTGGCGACGCGTTGCCATAGCTGTATAGCGTCTTAAATTCTCTTTACCTTTTCTAAGTATAATTTCTTTGTAAAATTCCCAGACGTACGAAACACTCTCTATATCCATAGTAATTGAAATGATGGCATGATCAGAGCGTAGTAAATTATCGACTTTGAATTCCATTTTTTAGCTGCTAAATAACACTGGCCTAGCAGGTAATCAATTTTGGACTAGGCCTTGAAATGACGAGTAAAGTCTTTTTCCACAGGATGCTGCTGTATGTGCAAATTACAAATTTTGTTTTAGAAAGAAGAGGCCAAGGGGTGTTGTTTTTTTTTTTTCTTCTTTTTTTTTTTCTGCATACGGGACAATTGTTAATACTCACGCCCGCAAGCGCTCCCACTCTTCACCTCCGCAGAGGTCCATCAAATGGACAATATCTCCTCTACAGGACAACCTGCAAGCTGCCCCACTCTTCACCTTCGCAAAGGTCCCTCAAATGAGTTCCATCTCTCCTAAATCTGTCCCAATATATTACCGCCACGAACAGCACACAAGTGAGCATGTGACTTAGATTTGCAACCAGAGTTAATACACACGGCTACTTTCTCCTTCGCAAGGTACCTCCACTGAGTTCATATTAACCCCTACTCAATTGCAAATCATATCTATCCACTGCCACCACCTGGGGTATGCAAATATGATAAGATGTAAAGGTAAAATTTGCGAGGGCCCCAGGTCCCTGTTTATTATAGAAAAAACTATGCACTTTAACACACAAAAATAAGTGGTAGCCAAATGTGTCCGAACACTTTAATACTCTCCCCAGAGCGTGCAATAGTTCATTCAGAGCCCAAAGCATTACTTATTAAAATATTTAATATATATAAAAATACAATGCTTAGGTTACAGAAAAAGGATTACGAAAACATACAGTTATTTACAGCTTCTTAAAATAAAAAGGATAAACAAAGACAGAAAACACTATACGTTACCAAATGCCATACATTTTCCCCAGAGAGCTCACCGGAAAGCGATGATGCGATATCCAGTATCTGGTCCCAGATACACCTCTGTAGACATCTGTTGTTCATAATCATTGATATATGTAGAAGCACATGCACACCGCTGGTAGGTGCTGGAGGGGGGTACTTATCTGCCGGTGCGCTGTATCCAGGGAGGTCCAGACATCCCAGAGGTACTTAAGCAAAGGAATGGAAGCAGGCACACGGTCTTTCTAAAGGTGCAGTTTATTGTGCCACCAAAGGTCCAACGTTTCGGCAAATAGATTGCCTTTATCAAGGAGAGGGCCCTCTCCTTGATAAAGGCAATCTATTTGCCGAAACGTTGGACCTTTGGTGGCACAATAAACTGCACCTTTAGAAAGACCGTGTGCCTGCTTCCATTCCTTTGTTCATAATCATTGCTCAGACTTAAATAGTTATTCTAAACCATATAAACCCAGACCCTGTCGTAAATTAGCTGTGGGATTCACAGTTTTACAATAGAGTAAAAAAAAAAAAAAAACTCCTTCCAAAGAAGTTTGGATCTTGTCTTACTATATAACTGCCCTCATAACTTCACTTCTGTAATACTTACACACACATGAGACACATCAATACATTCAGACACTCGTGGCGGACGCAATGAGACTAAACCTAAAATTAAGATAAATATTAATATATGTCCCTTAGAACCTGCTAAGCCTTATGTGCGGCTTGGTTCCACAGATACACATGTAATTTTTAGCAGGTTCAGCAGAGGACATCACATGATATTCTCATTTTTTAATATGAAAATTTGTGTTGAATAGTTTCTTAGCCACACCTCTTCAACCTTGCAGAACCATCTAGAGACTGCCTTTGAAATCCCTTTTGTTTGTCAGAGCACCCATCTCTAACAGAACATATGTCCTTATCTCGAGAACATATCAGTTTTTACCACTAGGCCTGCAAAGGTGTTAACATACAATAAACCCTCTTGTTGTACTTTTCACACCCAACTTCAATCAAGCCCCTTTGAAGCTCCCACAGATTCATGACAAGTAAGAAACCCCAAATATTGTATTTTAACTTCAAATGGTAGCGTATTAATCCCTTAAGCTCCGGAGGGATTAAAATACCTAATATCTCATGATATTATCATGACAAGCTAGTTTATAGAAAAGGAAGAACACAAAAAGCGATTCCTACTACCTCACCCGAAGAAAACAAAAATGGTGAGCCAAGACGTGGTTCGGGTAAAACATCTACAAATTTCATCGCCCTCCATCCCACCATTGTAATCATGAACATTGGGCAAAAATATCTACCCTAAGGTATAATTACACAAATCATCATCCCAAAAAATTAGAATTCTGTGCATCGCATCACAAACCCCAAATTCTAAAAAGGCTGTCATGAAACTAGTGTCCATACACATCTGTCATCGCCATACTGATTCTATATTCTCTGCAAAACAAATGCATTGTCGTCGTCATCAGTGCTTATAGTGCACGAGACGGCGACAGCGCTACCAAAAATGTGGTAGTCACTGTTATTTGATTTTTTCAGCGACGGTCTCCCCTTGTGGCCAATCAGAGAGCTTCTCCATCCCTCTCCCTTCCCCCTTTCTGACATCACTGGCCTTGTAGCCAGCGATGTTGCCTAAACTTTAAATGCAACTATCGCAATGGCGACAGGTGACGTCATCGGGCACATCGCTGGCAGTATAAGCGCAGCCTAAGGATCTTGTATCTCCATCGTCACCTACTTGTTGAACTACAGTACCAAAGTGTCACTGGCGTCGGCACATAACACTGATCAAGTTTGTCTGCCTGTCCTCAAGTAGCTCACCTCTATTAACAATGTGCCCACAGAACAGATAATGCATCCTTGTGCACTGTGGTGAGTGTGGTCCAACAGGAGGAAATTTCAAAGGGGGCAATGGTTGAGGAAGCACCCGCAATAGGACAACTCCTTGGAGAAGAACTCCTAGGAGGGTCAGACTGTGGAGCACCCCATGGCTGCTTGTGCAGTGAAGGTTTGAGGGACCTCCCCCTTTTAAGTCAGGAAGTGGTAGGGGTGGTGGAGGCGGGTGGTAGTCTTGATCGTTTTTTTTTTTAATTCACGCCTGTAGGTAGAAGGTGACGCAAAGTGCTGCTGATAGTGCTTATCCCAAACATCAAGGTGATTGCAGTGCTGTTGCAGCAGTAGACAACCACAAATTCCCCCACCGTGCCATTGGGTGAATATTCAAAGAATTTCCACACCAAGGAGATGGCTCCTCTAGATAAACGGCCCGCCCTATTTGATGCTTGGGAGGAAGCTGGGATACAAGAAGCCTGAGTCCCTGCAGATTTAGTGCTGGTTTTGTTTTCCAGTCAGTCAATCCTTCTCTGATCCTCCACTCTTGCTGGAGCAGGAACACTGACGGGCAGTTACTTCCTGCTTTTTAAACCCTGCTCAATCATTTGAAGCAGTTCAGGAAATCTGACACTAGGATGAGGTTTCCTTAGAGCACAGAGATAGTTTAACTCTTTACTCTCTCTCACAGCCAGACAAAATAAAAAAAGATCTCTTGTCCAGTCTGGAACGAATTCTACTCTGACTCAGACAACCAATGCATGGCGGTTTGCGGTGTATGCAAGCACAAAGTCAGCGAGGTTGGAAACTATCACCTTGGAAATTCCTCAATGCTACGTCACATGAACAAATGTCACGCCAAAAAGTGCCATCAAAGGATAGAGCATGTGGTAGTGGAATTTCAAATTACTTTTCCTTGCTATTTGAATCCTCTACTAGAGCTAGAACTACTGTTTCTTTAGAAGATGCCGTACTCTCGAAGTATTCCTGCTCATTCCTTTTGTTATATTCTGATAATGCTGCATCTGCGGAGATGGTAAAGAGAGAATTGCTCAGGTCCATCACGCAAGCAGTTAACTGTCAGACACACTGTGGCACAGAATATAACAAAGGCTAACTGTTATGGTAGTTTTGAATATGTGTCCCATATATGTTACTGATTTGCTGAGATTTTGCAGGGTGATAGTAACTCTATGACCACACTACCATGTTCCATCAAGAAGTTTTTGCAAAAAAGACATACCAGAGCTGCAGATGTAGCCAAACTTACTATCTTTGTAGCCGCAGAGAAAAATGTGTACACCTGCGGCCCCCTAGGGGCCACAAGGACAGCAAGTCCAAGTGACCCGGAAGGATTACCACTGCAGGGTTCCATGCTTTTTAATGGGACCCCAGAGCTTTAATTCTTTGCTTGATGGGCCATCTTGCAGGAAGAGAAAAACGATACTCGCATTTCAGATGAGCTGGTATCTCTGCAACCAGGTAGCTTGTATGCCTAACTAGATGGCGGCTTAAATCACCCACTTCATGCGGACCAATAGGATGCAGTGACGTCATCCCTCACAGCTTGCTATTGGCCCGCGTGACCTGGACATTTAAACTCCACAGACATACCGGTACCTCCTACAGAGGTAAGTATCTCTGGAAACATGGGATCTCCAAAGCTGAAATGAACACCATTCAGCTCCAGAAACCCCCAGCTTCAATCCTATATTTAAAAAAAAAATGTAGTGCAAAGTGTTTTGCTGTTTAATAAAAAATATTCTTTATTTGATCACATTTTGCACCATTTTTCAATTTACTCTTGTACATTGTTAATTGCCGATATTTTCGGGTGACCTAAATTCATCCAGCACTCGTATTACAATTTTTGGTGTATCCAAGAGGAATATATTTTAATAAAGATTCTATATTTCACAACAGTTTGCACCATGTTTCAAGCTGCACTTGTAGAATACATACTAAAAACAGTAGACCATCCTCGTTGCTGACTGGCACTAATGGAGTTGAAAACTCTGGGGTGTTTCTCTGGATATCCTGCTTCACTATTGTCACATGAGGATCGGGTGCGCTGAGTCTGGCAGCGGGGTGACTGACAGGTCAGCTTTGCACATCTTAATGTGTAGTGTGGCAGCGGAGAGCAGGCGGTGGAGTAGAGGAGTGAGAGAAGGACCGAGGCAGAGAGCTGCAGGACTGAGACTTCCCCCCACCCATCAGGTTCGTGTTAGGGGGGAATAGTTACTGTGTGTGTGGCAGTGTCACAGAGAAGAGTTACTGCGTGTGATGTTGGCCCTGGAGGATTAACTCTGTGGGTTCATGCATTCAAATGATTTAAATGGCCTGTCCCCTTGATGTAGATGACCGAATATGGTCACATAGCCTCCACCTTATGATGTATAGAACCCCATATTCGGGCATCTACATTATCCAGGGGAAGGAAATACTGTACAGCCCGGCATTTTGCCTTCAGTGCTGTGGGGAGACTGCTGCAGATGGATGTGTAGCTCATCTATAACGCGAGTACAGGTATTCTTAACGAGCAGATGGCCCATCAATCTGAGGATTAACACTGCAGGTCCCATTCAGAAGCATGGAGCAATGCAGGGTTAATCCTCCCAGGCCACAAGACTCACTGTTTTTCCGGGGCCATGAACGAGCTGGGGTTTTCAGCATGTTGGTCCATGGGCCGAAAACAGTAAGTCTGGAAACGTATGTGTGTATATATATATATATATATATATATATATATATATATATATATATATATATATATATGTGTGTGTTCAAAAAGATCTACCTTTGACTCGTCTGTCCAGAGAACATTGTTCCAGATGTCTTGTGGATCATCTGTGCTCCTTGGCGAACTTCAGACGGGCAGCAATGTTCTTTTTAGAGAGCTATCCTTTCATTAACACCATTCCTGTTTAGTCTTTGTCTGATAGTTGAGTCATGAACACTCCCATTAGCCAAGGCCAGAGTACTCTGCAGATCCTTGGCTGTTACTCTGCGGTTCTTTGTTTAATTCATACAGGCATACCCCGCATTAACGTACGCAATGGGACTGGAGCATGTATGTAAAGCGAAAATGTACTTAAAGTGAAGCACTCCCTTAATTCCCACTTATCCATGCATGTACTGTACTGCAATCATCATATATGTGTAACAGGCTCTATAGTCTCCCCGCTTGCGCACAGCTTCGGTGCAGGTAGGGAGTTCAACTTTGCTGTTCAGGATGTGCTGACAGGTGCAATGAGTGCACTGCCGTTTGACTATTGGACGATATGTACTTACTCGTGAGTGTCCTTAAAGCGGGGTATGCCTGTACATCATTGTGTTTCAAAAGACCATGGAATTGGTTAATATAAACTCTATTGGATATTTAAGAAAAGACTATGTTTTTGATTCAAGAAGGTTATGATGAAAAAAAACTATGGAGTTTCTGTAATTGTCATTGGGGTTCACACTTTTTCTCGCCACTGTACATATACATACACTTTAATTTAATCTATTCAGATGTTGGTCTGCTCAAAAGTATCACAAACTAGAACAAATCTGCATTTCTCCAGGACCAATACAACTACTAAAACTTTGAACTTCAATATCTTGACCAAAGTGAGTTTTAATGTGACATTGCAGGTGCAGATGAGGGTCCCTAATAAGCCCTTAGTTGGCTTATTTTGGCCCAAAGGCTCCAATCCTAGTTTACAGCATTCAAATTAAAAGTACATCAAAAATGTTTTCCCAAATTAAAAATTAATTACAACACAGGAAACTATTTACAGCTTAAGAATCTGCACTATTGCTCCATAACCACACGTTCCCCAAATAATGTACAGTTGCAATTGGTTTGCTCTAGAAAAATGTTTTATAAAGACAAATGTCCCATGAGAACAGGGACTTTCAAAGTGCTATTTGGGCAATAAACTCAAGAGTTACCAGGTGTACCTTTCCTGTTGGCCCTTGGAACCTATCTGGCATACCTCTAACATCAAACCCCATTGGGACCAGCTGTACGGCTGGACCAATATCCACCCTATATAACATCCCCCTCCCAAACCTTAATGAATCAGCTATCGAGCTGGGCCATATTCCAACCTGAGATACACTCCATCCTATAATGAGTAGCCACTTTACCTTCTTGCTTCAACATTGTCCCTCATTACCTGTAGATGAGGTGTTCTTAACCTGTGGTCCATGGACCACCTGGGGCTCCGTGGAGCAGGTCCAGGGGGTTCGTCATAACCGCCCTCAAAAAATAACGTTTTGGAACTGTCTAAAACAGAACCAGAAAAAAAAACTCTGATATTTAAGTTCTGCAAACCGCTATTAGCAACCACAAAGGCCTCATATTTCTGTCACTCACTGTATCCTATACTCAGTTCATATTTTTTTAACCATTTTTATAAAAAAAATATATTTTTTAATAGTGTGTGGGTCCATAGGTAAACAGAGGGACTAGGGGTCCGTAGGTTCAAAAAGATTAAGAACCATTGCTCTAGATTTGTAAACTCATGAGCAGAGCCCTCATGACCTCTTTGTATCTGTTTGTGCATGTTCGTCCTCACCTGTACAGTATGTAACATTTTTTATTTTTTTTGTAATATACATGACTATACCCCATTGTACCGCACTGCGGAATATGTTGGCGCTTTACAAATAAATTATAATAAAAATAATTACTTTAGTTATCACAATGTAATTCCTTGTTGACCCTCAGGATTTTCATTAAAGGCAACCTACCATGCAGTCCCTCCGAGGACCAAATGTAGAGCCTAGGGGGGAGAAGACGGGGGAGGGATGGAGAAGCGAGAGAGGGACCTGTAGAACTGCAGCAAGACTGTTCCGGCTGCAGGAGGATCGTCCTCTAACGCAGCTGAGCTGACTGCACTTATGGTAGTTCCACCACTGCACTGTAGTACTATTTTATTTCCCATCCCTTGAACTGTGAGCTAAGCACAGCAGCTTCTAGGCACATTTTAAACGAGACACATCTTACTGTCTATATTCCTCTCTATAAGCATAACTCAGACCTGTTTTGTATTGTGTGACAATGCTAAATTTCTATCACTGCTATAGAAGTATCTTTTAAATATGATGATTTCAAAGTAACAAAAAACATAGCCAGAATATTTTGGATCTTTCTCCTTGTAACAGTTTTATTCGTCTACTATACAGGTCAGCAACAAGGACCGGAAGGATTGAAATTACAACAAGCTACATTAGCTCCTGTAACCGTATCAGTAGGGGGTATTGCTAATGCAACAATTGGTGCTGTCAGTCCAGACCAACTCACACAAGTGCAACTTCAGCAGTCCCAGCCATCTTCAGATCAGGAGATACAGCCTGGCAAAAGGTTAAGAAGAGTTGCATGTTCTTGTCCTAACTGTAGAGAAGGAGAAGGAAGGTATGTACACATGCTCATGAGCTTTTGTAGAAGAATTGCCGTTACAACCAAACTTGTTTAGATTAACTTTAGTATATTGTTAAAAACATGTTTTGTGTGAGACTAAGGAACCATGTAATGTGTTAGGCAGTAATCCTGTACTTATGTATTATCATAAGTTTTATCAGCAGTGCTACATGTAGCCATATGAGTTACAATAATTCCTACCAAAGCCTTTAGCAGTTATAGGGAACAGGAAGCCCTCAAACATTCTTATGTCCGCAGATTAAAGTATTCCACTTCCCCTCAATATGACATCCAATATAAGTTTCTCAGTAAATTACAAAATAATAGTCTGCAACTTTTTTTCTCTGGTTTCTTAAGGCTTCAAGATGCCAGAGGGAGCACGAAAACATTATGCATCAGTACATTACAGGTCCATCTGGTAGAGAAGATTAAATAATCTTGGTTTGTAACAGCTCAGGCTTGGCAGTTTAATTGACATACACATTTTAACCAACGACAACAGATATAACTAGTCATAGCAGTAAATTAAGATTTACACTTCTATAAAATAATATATAATAAAATAACAACTTAAGAAACAGCTCTTCCTGATTTCTTTTGTCCGCTCAAACAGATGTGTTTTCAAGACAACATTTCTGTATTTTTTACTTCATCATTTCTCTTCTGTTAGAAGCAGCACTGAACCTGGGAAAAAGAAGCAGCACATCTGTCATATAGAGGGATGTGGAAAAGTCTATGGAAAGACCTCACACCTCCGAGCACACCTTCGTTGGCATACAGGAGAAAGACCTTTTGTGTGTAATTGGATATTTTGTGGCAAAAGGTTTACAAGGAGTGATGAATTACAAAGGCACAGAAGAACTCACACGGGTCAGTCTGCTTTATGCCTCTTTTCCAGAATTTGATTTTAAGTAAAATATATTTATGCAAAGGGGGGAAAATGCCATTTAAATATCTGGTACTTTTAGCATTGAGACTGACCTAGCAACCAGATAAATAAATAAAGACTGTCTGTATGAACTAAAAATAATGAGACATACACGCTTAAATCAGCGATCGCCTTCCACAAGGATTGCGACCAAGGCCGCGCTTATAGTGCTGGCGACGCGACCAATGACGTTCGCCGTCGCCACCAGCGAAAGTTATAATTTGATTTGAAGCGACGTCGCTGACGACAAGGCCAGTGACATCACGAAAGGGGGCGGGCCGCGGTCTCTGATTGTTTTAGAGACAGTCGCATGTGGTGACTGTCTCTAAAAAATCAAATAGACCCGGCTTCAAAAATTTTGGTCGCTCTGTCGCGCTTACTATAAGCGCTTGCGACGGAGTCAATGTATTTGTTTTGGAGCGACGTCGCGTCGCCAGGCACTATAAGCGCAGCCTTAGTCTTAAGGTATCATTTTTACATAAGTGGTCAATGGTTAAACAGAGAAGTTCAGGTACCAAACCAGGATCCAAAATCTGAATGAATTGTGCCTTACAGAGGATGTTTTTTTAAGTAGCAAAAGTAATAGAATATATTTTTTGTCAAATAATATATTTGGGGTTATTTATTAAACTGAGTGTCAATCAAAGTCCATTCAAGGTTCCATGTGATAGTTCCCGATCAGCACTATCACAGTTTAATCAATAAACCCCTATTATGTTGACCAGGAGTGCACAAACTGGGGAGCGCAAGATTTTTTTGGGGAACGCGGCACCTACATAGGCCCTGCGATCTTCGAGGCCTCTGTACTCTATACGATCTTGGCTCAGAATATGCGTTGCTGTGGTGAAGCGGCATAATTGACGTCACCCCACGTGACCCCTAGCGTCATTTTACTCTTTAGGAAGGCAGGGGAGGAGCGGTGACGGGGGTGCTGCGCCAAAACTTTGCGTACCCGTGATGTAGACAACTTTGAGATATGCTTGCCCCTCTTTTTTTCCTTTTCGTTTCATTATATGCCATGGTTCTAAGTGAGCTTTCTTGGCATTCTGGCACAAAGAAGAAAAGAAGAGCTGAGTCACAGATGTGCCATCACTCTTCTTTAACATTGCTTCTGTGCCGGGGTCATCTGGCAACCCTTCTGCTTTATTTCTCGTGGCAACACTTTTCTTCTTTTCCACAGCAACAGTCACAGCAGCAGCAGCAGTGGTGGGCAATATGCTGTCCAGGACCTAAAGAATATACACAAATATTTTTCTAGTTTTTAAGCAAAGAGCAGTAGGTGAGAGCATAGCCTGTGTCATATCTAATGGAAAGTTACATAGAGAATATACATATATATTTATTTTTATGTATTTATATTTAATTCGGCCCATAATTTTAAGGAAAATATTCTTACAGAAGACACACAAACAACTGAGTAATTCTTGAACTGGATTTACTATATAGTAAGATGCAAGCTATACCAAGAGTATAGTTGCATAACAAGCACAAGATATATTGAACAGCTTACAGGGGTGTAACATAAATTTGATAGCATCGGATTGGATAGAGTAGTACATCTGTGATGCATTCTAGTGTCTGATAGGATGGAATCTGCATCTTGTAAAATAAATAGTAACGTGTGCAGAGATATGTGTGAGTCCGCAACTGATTGGCTATCTAGAAGGTATTTGTAGGTCATGTGCAGGAAAAACTGAACACATTTGATGCCATGTAAAAATTAGGGATCGGGTGCAAAAACAAGATAACACACAAAGGAAAAATGAACAAACAGAAAAACATGTTTTTGTACTCATCATCTTTAAAGGGAGTCACAAAAATCCTTTCAGTCACCCCTTTTCTAATTCCTTATCCCTAGGGATTAGATAGTATTTGTCCTTAGTCTGTTAATATCTCATCATATATTTTATGAATGTCCTGGTCAAGTGGAGGTTCGTTGAAATCATGGTTGAAGTGGATGTTCTCCGACCCATGGCATGGTTGTAGAGTGAGGTGATTCGCCGAGTTGAGGGTTTTTGTAGACATCTGTACACAACATTTCATACAGCATTTAATCCATAAAATTGCAAGTCCTCCAATAAGGATAGCCACACCATAAGCAAGAGCGCTGGTCATTGAAGAAAAAATAGAACGGAACCAAGAATCCATGTTCCACGCCTCCTCAGCATGGAGTGTAGAGGCCTGTTTCTTAATGTGTTGGGTCAGGTCATTGATAGGGTTACTGTTGTCAGGTATAGAAGTACAACACTCCATGCCAATGACTGCACAAGTTTCTCCTTTCTTACTAGCACATAGTCCAATGCCATTCGATTTTGTAAGGCAACAGTACGTATAGCAACTATTTCAGTAGTCGTCATTTGCACCAGAGCTTCCACAGTGTCTTTGCTGACTTGTTCCATCAGGTTGACAAGGTCCCGTATTTGATCAGCAGTAAGCATAATACCATAAGTTGGAATTTAGGCAGAGAATAATCTTTCTGTGCTATGCAAATGCTTGAAGTCTCTCTTGTCCATCTGCAAACCCTGATGGTCAAGTGTGTCCTTTTAGATGTGTAAAATATCTTATGGCAAGTGTGATATATCCAAAGTAGCATGATCCAGACCAGTTGTATGGTAACCAGGGGTATGCATGATTTCCACAAATAAAATATGTTCCTTGAAACGTTAGGCGGGGACTACTCATTTTCTGGAGTAGATAGGGGCCTTATGGCGGAATGTCCCATGTTATCACGTGAGAGTGATTAGTCCAGGTCAAAGTCACATTACTTCTCCCTTGCTCTGTGAAAGTTTGAGTGTTGTTGCATGCACTCTTTACCACCGGGGAAGTGTCATTTTGGGCATAGCACAAATAGCCACAGACCTTAATAACCAAATGTAGCCTAGGTTTTTTCCTTTTCTGTAAAATGGCTGTAAAATGAGGGTTGCGCAAAGGAAGCATATCTTCTCCATACCAACTGCAAAAGGTTGTTGCATCATAGTTGGTTCGATTTAACAGTTCTGATAATCCTGCATATCTCCTTCGTTTCCCATGGAATTGGCAGCATCGGTACCCCTCTCTGACTATCAAGTGGAATGTGTGCTCATACCCAACAGTTTGAGATATTCAGTAGATCAGCATATTTATATGTGGCCTGGAGATAAACATTGTTATAGTGTCGCCATGGGTGACGTGTCTCTCTGGTGCCTGTGAATCATAATTCCCACTATAAAAAAAATTACTTCCAAAAAGTGTCCAGGCATCGTGTGTGTGTGTGTGTGTGTGTGTGTGTGTGTGTGTGTGTGTGTGTGTGTGTGTGTGTGTGTGTGTGTCCACTCCATCCAATACGATCACAGAATATAATTTCAGTTTTAACTACACAATGCATTATGCAAGTAAATATATGATTTCTTCACTGTTTCCCAGGAAGACAGATTGAGCAGTTTCGTTGAAGTTTTCACCACTTCCCTAGGGGGCGGTTTCAGCCGTCAGCCGAGTCCGACACCTGTCATCGGACATGTATCCACATAGATCTCCCGTAAAGTTTAACAACCGTGTTGGTAGTCAGGATAATCTGAAATGGTCCCTCCCAATGAGGTTCGAGAGGGGATTTTCGGACGTGCCATTTCACCAGTACCCAATCTCCTGGGTTCAAAGAATGGCTGACCTGTGGGTCCTTAGGCTGTGCCTCTGTGACCTGTAGGGAAATTCTTTGTATACCATTAGTTAACACACACATTCCCAGCATGCTCTAACTCCCAACACCCACCACATTATCGTATAGCAAATAAAAAGATCACTTGTGAGCACGTTAATATGTCTTAGGCAGGTCTGCAACCCTGTCTTTCACAATTATCCCCAGCATACAGTGCTTTCACAGCAGCAAGGGATTCTAGGAAATGACATGCAAATGAGCACACAATGTGTCACCTTTTGTCTGAAAAACCATTGTTACATGGAGCCCATATATGCTAATGCTCGCTGTTAACACAGCTTTAAAGCACAGCATGGGAATCTGATGCAAAACCAGAGAAACCATTCACAGACATGTTCCAACCTTAATGGGTATCATCAGTGTGAAGTTGGTTGTACTGCTGGCTTTGCAATTTTCAAGACTGTAGGGTTTGCCATCACATTTTAAGTTATGGTGGGTGAAAAAGGCAACAAGAAACCTCCACCGTATTGCATCTAGCAAATAAAAAAATCACTTGTGAGCACATTCACATGTCTTAGGCAGGTCTGCAACCCTGCCTTTCACCGTTGTCCACACTGATCACTTGAACCTGTAGGCTGCAACCGTATAGGCGTACTGGACCTCCTCTTGTTAGGGTATCGGTTCCTGGCTGTGGTAGGTGTCTATTTTATGGAAAAAATGCACTTCAGTGTCTCCGAGCGCTGCTGTAGGGACCTACACGCTGACGGCAATTGCCGATTAAACTTGCCTTTTCTCGGCGGCTACTAATGACGTCACCGGTTGCGTCGTTCAGGAGCGCGACTATACTGGATAAGACAGTCAAAAAGTTTGTATTACCGCATGGAGGGCTGAAACAGCGTGTCTGGTGTCCACAATTGTGCAGAGCTTACACTGCATAACTACAATCCTACGCGTTTCGTAGTTGAACTACTTCAGGGATAATGATTCCACTCCACAATGGATCCTATATAACCCGTGTGAGTGCGTGATTGGACCCAGCAGGGGGGAGTGCCCGCCGAATTACAGGCATGCCCCGCATTAACGTACGCAATGGGTCCAGAGCATGTATGTAAAGCGAAAATGTACTTAAAGTGAAGTATTACCTTTTTTCCACTTATCGATGCATGTACTGTACTGCAATCGTCATATACATGCATAACTGATGTAAATAACGCATTTGTAACAGGCTCTATAGTCTCCCCCCTTGTGCACAGCTTTGGTACAGGTAGGGAGCAGTTATTGCTGTTCAGGACGTGCTGACAGGCGCATGCGTTAGCTGCCGTTTGCCTATTGGGCAATATGTCCTTACTCGCAAGTGTACTTAAAGTGATTGTCCTTAAACGGGGGTATGCCTGTACAACACGCAGCTGGTACAAATGAATGTAAAATAAACATATAAATGCATAACTTTTAATACAAAGTTCATAAAATCCTAATAAAACTGTCAATATAGACTAAATAAATTGAATGTATTAGAAGAATCACATGCTCTAAAAACAAGAGAAATTATTTAGTCACATAATGGCTAATACTTATACAATAATGAAATGTAACTGTATATATATATATATATATATATATATATATATATATATATATATATATATAGATGAGATCATGAATATTGAAGAACAGACAAATATTCTAAAAATGGACTGAAGTCAGTCAAAGATATGGATACCATATGCTAGATTTCACTAATGATATTTAGGACATATATAAATTCAATTGTTTCTAGATTAGAGAAAAAAATATATTATTATAAATCGATAGATAATCCTTCCAGAATTTTTGGGTGAGTTTATATACATCAATATTACAATTTTAAAACAATAATTCCATAGCACAATGGTATTGACATACTAAATTCAAATGAATAAAAAAATTATGTTAAAATGGTCAATAAATGTTGGTTATCTATATAAAAATGAAGATGTGTCAATAATCAAAAGAAAAACATTCATTATTTAATAGAGGGACCAAACATCAATCTCCTCATTGAGACCCATGGGAGCCAGAGTTTTCATTTTATAAATCCCACAGGCTCTTCTGTTTGCTCGGAAGCTGGAAAGGGTCACCGTTTTGTTCTGATTTATAATGACGCGACACACTGTTTTTCAAATCCCAGCCTAATATTTCTCGCGTCTTCTAGGATTCTAATTTTCAGACATCTCTTTGTACGACCAATATACTGATATCCGCATTGACATTCTAGCAAGTACACCTCAAAAGTGGTTTTACAGGAAATGCAATCCTTTATAACAAATTGCTCCTCAGTTATTTTGATCTAAAGGTTTTCCTCTCTGGACTCAGCATTATACAGGCCTGACAACCGAAATTGCCTGAAGGTTAAGGTGCCATCCATGTGACTGTTTGAATGGGTTTCAACATGAGTCCTACTGTATGCCGCTTGGTGCTAGACAGCTCTTTAAATTTCTGGCTTTGCGAAATATAAAGCTGGGTCTTAATTCTAGGTGAGGGCCTAGGACAGGATCGTTAGGACGTTTCAATTCATTTTTTATTATCTTTTGTATAGTGTTACTTACAGAGTTGTAATTTGTAACAAAAGGAAGTGCAAAAATGCACAAAGCAGCGCACTGCCCAGGAAAGTAGGGAAACAGGTGGTTAAAAAAATATGAAAAATGTATTGCCCAACCAACATCACAAAAAGGAGGTGTGAACCCTCCTACACGTTTCACACAAACGTGCTTTTACGTGTATTAACAATACATTTGTAAAATATAAACATACATTAGCTGGTTTTCGATTATAGGAGGTGTATTGCACATATAAGTAGACATATTATATATAAAGGATATTCTACATAGATTTTTTTATTTATTTTATTATCAACTCCTCATAGGTCTGATATTAAAGAGTATTGTGTATTTGATTTTCTGGGAAGGATGAGTTTGTATTAGATCTGTTTGTTTTGTTGCAGGTGGGACCTCCTGTATGCAAATTGGGATCAATACTTTATATTTTTATCAATCCATATTCCCCTATATTGTCAGTTGGTCCTAATGTGCAAATTGTCTATTGTCTATTTTCTATGTGAACATATTATTTACTTTGTCCGTCCTACTGTGGGGATGTTTAGTGCACAATTTATGTTGTTGTTAAATCCAAATTTGCCTTTGTTGGTGCTGACGTCACTGGGGGCACTCGGCTTGGTGGGACGTGCAGACGCTTGTTATAGCTGCAGTGTTTGTGTCCCCTCGGGCTTGACGAAAGGGGTGTGCCTCTGTCTCCTGCCTTCAGTTTCCGAGGCGGGCTTTTACTGACGTCATTGGGGAAGTTGTGTTGATGGGATCGTGGATTCACGATCATCAGTAACAATGAAATAAATCTGGTTAAAAAAAAAATTGGTGGTGCATATACAATACAACTTTAGTTTTTAAATGTGGTGTTGCCCCTTTTATTAGAGATGGACGAACCTGTGTGAATCCGATCCACGGATTGTTTTACCTAAATACCATTCCGCATACCAAAACCCATCTGATAATAAAAAATTCTGGAAATTTTTTTGAAATCAGTCATTAGATCCAATTTTTTTAAATGCAAAGAGGGTGACTTCCATTTTAGTAGTGTCACCATTTGTATGTGTATCCTCTCAAACTGCCCTCCAAATAATTTAGGGAGAGATGCATGTGCTGAAGGTGTAAACCTGAGGTACCGCAGGAGATGTGCAAAATATAGTTAAGAGTCCCATCCTACACTTCCTAAAACGATGTCCATAAGAACTATTCTGAGTTGACAGTCCTAAGGCACCTAGTGACTGGACTAATGTCAGACCCAAGGCGATTAAAATCCATGATCTCTGCTAACCCATTTTAACCTCTTCTGACTTAGAGAACCATATGTATCTACCATGAGACACCTTCTGGCGCGGAAAGACACCTTGGAGTACATTTATTTGAATAGGCTGCAATGTATTCTAGCTTCAAAGGTGCCTTATGACAGAACACTACTTAGTAAATATGGCCCACTGTCTTTATCCTTTATAAGATTAGAAGTACTAATTCAAGTCACCAGGTCACTTTGTTATATTACTTTCTCTCTGCATCTGCTTTATTTGCTGTTCTTCACCTTGTTTTTATTTGTGTGCATCAGAAAACCTGTATTTTATTTAATGTCACCTGGCCTCTGTAACTCATGGTCCTCAGTACAGCTATTGCTTTGTGCTTGACGCTCTTTCAATGTTACAATCCTTATCAGTTCAACAAAATAGATATCCCTTGGAGATATGGTAATAGTGGTAATAGCCGTTAGCTGGTATACTGTATCTCACACTGCTAGAGCTGATGCCCAGAGTAGCAGAGGTTGTGTGTTCTAATCC
Source organism: Ascaphus truei (assembly GCF_040206685.1). Lineage (NCBI taxonomy): Eukaryota > Metazoa > Chordata > Amphibia > Anura > Ascaphidae > Ascaphus > Ascaphus truei. The sequence goes on along the minus strand of NC_134484.1, from coordinate 380,679,763 downwards.
TGTTAGGTCTGACACCAATCCAGTCATTAGGTGCCTTAGGCTTGTCAACTCAGTATACTTCTTATGGACAGCCTTTTAGGAAGTGTTGGGATTGATCTTGTGTCTAGGATGATAATTGTGATTATTGTTTGTAGCAGTGCGGTAGAAATGTATTTAGATTTATTTAGTCATCTTTAATTTGTTGGATAGCATAGATCTGCCCTTTTCCACAGTGCTGCAATTTAAGTGACCCCCAAACTTAACATTTATGATTGTATGTAGAGCATACGTCACTCTGTGTACAGTTAGACTTTAATGTAGGTTTGTCTTTGTGCTTTAGTTGTCCAATGAGAATTGAGCAACGAAAATCCTTAAATACCCCATTAACAAAGCTATCACATACCAATGTAGAACAAAATACAAATTTAGATGTACCGAAAATATTTTAAATGGACATACACAAAAACATTTCCTTTAGTTTCCCAAAGTCCCAGCTCATCCCCCCCCCCCCCCTCCCGGCCTCCTATGAAATCAACATTTGGGGGAAGTTTAGCACGGGTCTAGAACGCTTAACAAAACATATAAATCTGTGTAACTGTATTATCTGAGTCAGTATATGGAAGGCCATAAAGGGATAATCAATCTGCTGGAAAATTAAAGATTCAAGGATTAGTCCAAGCTAGTGATAAACTGTTTATGCCTCCCCCTTTCCACTCCCTCCCCTATCGTCCCCTCCTTCTCCCACCCCTCCCCTTTCCCCCCTCTCTCATACCCCTCCCCCCCTCTCCTCACTCAACCCCACCTCCCTCCACCTCTCCCTCCTCCCTCCTCTTCCCCACCCCTTCCTACTTCTCCCTCCCCCCCTCACAGATGCAACATGAGCTTTGGTTCTTGAGCTCAAGGAAAACCCAAAGTTAATGAAATTGCTAATGTTGTTTGAAATGTTTCTTATTTCATGTTATGAAAACTGGTTGATGTATCGCAAAACCCCCTCCCTAACAAGTTAAAGGTGAATATCGGTATAATGTATCTCACTGTATTGCGCAAGGGTAATGATCTACTGTTTAAAGAATAAGAATGCTCGGTGAACTAATTGTAACTGTGTGCGCTCATGGGATGGCACTACCCCCTCCTCTCCACCTCACTCCCCCTACCCCCGCCCATCTTCCATCTCTCTTCCCCTCCTGAAGACCAAGCTGAAGGTACTTTGGAAGGCCGAGGCCCTCCTGGTTCTAATACTGTTCAATCTACAGAAAGATGAACAACCACCACAATCATCGTAATGTTAAGATTGTCTCAAATATCAGAAACTCTAATGGAAATGTGCTTCTCCATACGTTGGAGACAGTGCTGCAGCTAACGATATAAACATAAAGTTATATAACGGTGTCACCCAAATCTAAATATGGAATACCCCAGAACAGCACTCAATTATTTTGAAAGAAATGGTTTGTAGGTTGGTGTCACATAATTGGTGAGCTTAGGGTCCAACCCTCTCATCTCCCCCCTCCCTCTCGGCTACACCCTCCTCCCTCCGATACACCCCCTCCCACATACCCCCCTCCCACATATCCTTCTCCTATCCCACCCTCTCCCCCACCTCCCTTCCCTTGATCCTCCCCCCCCCCTCCCCTTACAACCCAATCCCATCTCCCCTCTCAAAGCCAATATCAAACACGGATCTAAAGTCCAAAGGAAATCCAAAGTTAACTCACTTGTTAATATCAAATATATACTGAAAAGGACTGCGCTTGGGTATGGTGTGACAGCAATAGTATAATAATAAATGATCAGAAAATGTATAAATATATAAAAAAAACCTAAATGACAATAATAATATTTAACTGTGCAATCAATACGTTCACCAAATGCATATATAGTTATAAAAAGATGTGCTGTGGACCCAATAACAAACTTTTGTCACAAATCCTTTGAAGTCCAAATGAAGTCCAAAAAATGCAAGAAACAGAAAAGCAATGACAGGAAAAAGGCTGCTTCTTTAAAGGGCACAACGACCTCCCTCTCCACCTGCATAGAAAATAGAAGAAAAAAGCGCCCAATCCTAGTGCATTACTGTGCAAAAAATGGTTTAATTCCCAATAAAAGGCTCATAAAATGAACTCACAAACATGAAGGATAAAAAAGCATTGTATGAGTAATACTCATGCTCCAAAGGATCTGTAAGCGCTGCTGCTCTGCTACTCTGCTCCGTGACACCACCGCATCCAGTACAGCCCTTGTGTATCTCTGCCAGCAGGAACTCACGTCATCAGGCTCCTCACAGTATTCTTTCCCCGGGAACACACCTCCAGATAGTTTAGGTTCCCACCGGGGACAATGTTTGCGGCGGAACGAACAGATGACGTCATGGCAAGCAGGAGAATGTCAGGCAGAACTCATGAATCAACGCTGAAGGAATCCACAGCACACCTGGCCCTACGCGTTTCAACAGCTAAACAGTTTTCATCAGGGGATCCCCCCGTGACGTCATCTGTTCGTTCCGCCGCAAACATTGTCCCCGGTGGGAACCTAAACTATCTGGAGGTGTGTTCCCGGGGAAAGAATACTGTGAGGAGCCTGATGACGTGAGTTCCTGCTGGCAGAGATACACGAGGGCTGTACTGGATGCGGTGGTGTCACGGAGCAGAGCAGCAGCGCTTACAGATCCTTTGGAGCATGAGTATTACTCATACAATGCTTTTTTATCCTTTATGTTTGTGAGTTCATTTTATCAGCCTTTTATTGGGAATTAAACCATTTTTTGCACAGTAATGCACTAGGATTGGGCGCTTTTTTCTTCTATTTTCTTCACTTGTTAATATGTTTGAAATGTTTCTTATTCCATTCTTCTTTTTTTTTTTCTCTCTCCTCTCCCTGTGCCCTTTTTCTCTGCTCTTCCGATTTCTCCCCCCGCCCCCGGTCCTTTTCCTGCCTCAGTCTGGCCCTTCCCCTGCGCAGCTCGCCCGCAACGGGTACGAGTGCCCACCCTTCCTGTCTCTAAGAAGAAATATATAGCAAAAAAAGACCACTCCTCTCTCTGAAACGCTTTAAGTTTAAATACTTCAATAATAATAATATTTACTTGGTTATTTAGTTAAACCCTTTGGCGCTCACTCAACTTTTTAACTTGGGATGTCTTTTCACTTTGCCGCAAAGAACAGGATCTACGATGGTTCTTTCCCCTCATACAGAGGTAAAGGGAGGGTTCACAGTGTAGTGTAGGACCTGCATTAATTTTGGTTTACCTTGATGTGGTATGCAGGCTTATGACACTTTGGCCAAAGGGTTTAACTAAATAACCAAGTAAATATTATTATTATTGAAGTATTTAAACTTTATACTTATTACTTTATATGTTTTGTCAATTGGATGTAGCATTGGGCATCCCTGTCTTTTGTTGTATACATTTGCCACACCGATTAGCACTCTTTTTGACATAAATATATATTCATGATGTGGTGGGTGTAGGAGTTTGAGTTAGCTGAGAATGTGTGTGTTTAATCAATTTCTGACTGACAACAGTTGTATGGAGGTAGGTGGCACCTCCCCCCAGAGCTCACTCCTCCTCACCTTTTTAACTTGGGAGGTCTTTTCACTTTGCTGCAAAGAACAGGATCTACGATGGTTCTTTCCCCTCATACGGAGGTAAAGGGAAGGGTTCGCAGTGTAGTATAGGACCTGCATTAATTTTGGTTATACCTTGACGTGGTATACAGGCTTATGTCGCTTTGGTCAAAGGGTTTAACTAAATATCCAAGTAAATATTATTATTATTGAAGTATTTAAACTTTATACTTATTACTTTATATGTTTTGTCAATTGGATGTAGCATTGGGCACCCCTGTCTTTTGCAATCTCACAGAAAGCAGGCTTCCCTAATCTAACAAAATGTGAAAAGTTGTGCAGAACAGGCACCTACCGGGGAGTCTGATTTCGTGAATATATACGGGAATAGCATTATCAGCGGCTGCCCAAAGCCATAACTATATGTTGAAGTGGGCAGAAGACCTCAATATAGAAATAGATAGAGACGACTCTGAGGATATCTGGGAATCGTCAGCTAAAATCTCAATTTATACGACATTGAAGGAAAATATATATAAAATTTTATTTCAATGGTACTTAACTCTGAGTAGGCTGTGCGAGATCTTTCCAGGAACACCCGATCTATGCTGGAGAGGGTGTGGCCTGAGAGGAGATATGGCCCATATTTGGAGAACCTGTCCACATATCCAGAACTTCTGGACCATGGTCCAAAACATGATCCAAGAATTAACAGAACTGAGAGTCCTGTTAGATCCGCTGACCTTGTTGGCAAAGCCCATAGAAAATCTACAGACTCCCTTGAGAAAGCAGGTCTCCTTTGTCCTAACAGCGGCACGCTGATCTATTGCAGCGGCGTGGAAGAAAATAAACACCCCATCCAGGCGCAATATTAGCAAAAGAGTGAACGAGGTCAGGACCATGAAGAAACTGTTGGCCCAATTAAATCAAAATTTGGGACAATTCTATAAAATTTGGGAATCATGGTCCCAGAACGAGAAAGATCCCAAAATAAGAAAGAAAAATTGAGAACTGGGACACAGGTGCAAAAAAAGTTGAAAGTGGCGGTTGGGGGCTCGACGAGGGGGGGGGGGAACTACCTGGTATGTCCCCACCCTTGCTCCTCATGCCCTCTTCTACGCCTAGCTTTCCCCCTGCCCCCCTCACCCCGGTGCCCTTTCTCACTCTGGCACCTTCTCTCCTCTTTCTCCCTGCTACTATCTCTTATCTTTCTCTGTCTCTTTTAAACCTCTCAAAGGGTTTTGAAATATGGTTGTTTCTTATGTAATCCCTCTATAGAGGTGTAGGATATTCTCTATTTTGTTAGAGGATAAGAACAAAGCTTAAAACTAGAGGTTTATGTAATATAATCTATCTGTATAAATGTATAAAATATCCTACTGTTAACTTCTGATAACCAATGTATCATGGGAAAATAAGAATGTAAAACCCTGCTAAAAACAATAAAAAAAGAAAAAAACATTTCCTTTTTTAAATTGTATATTTCAAAGGAAAAATGTTGATTTACTCTTTGTTTATTTTTTAATTCTTAGGTGAGAAAAGATTTGAATGCCCAGAATGCTCAAAGAGATTTATGAGAAGTGACCATCTCTCAAAGCATGTAAAAACCCATCAGAACAAGAAGGGTGGTGGAACAGCTCTGGCGATTGTAACTTCAGGAGACCTGGACTCGGCAGTTAGTGGGGTTCTCAGTTCTCCAAGAATTGTCACAGTTGCAGCTATCTCACAAGATTCAAACCCAGCAACCCCAAATGTTTCAACAAACATTGATGAATTTTGAAAATGTGTTCCAACAGAGACTTATTTATGCTGCACTTAAATGTATGTGATTTACAGAATTGTGAAATGGTCTGTAGAGTGGATTGCTGGTGAGAAATCATGTTTTACATTTCTACTATTTTTACTATTTCAGATAAAGGGTGGCATGAAAAGTATGAAGTTCTTGAATCAGGCAATATACCAAGAGATTGAAATGTTTTATCTGTATCATGTCTTCTACATTTTGTAACAGCCATTAGCTTCCAATTAGCTTTAATTATATGTATTTCTTCCCTACACAAATTGTGTATAAAATCAAACCACATTAAGTGAAATTAGTAATGGACTTAGAATAGCTAATACTACAAACAATTAATTTACAGAAAGGCATTGCATCAGTGTTTTATTTAATACACTAAATCTTGGATTAATTTGACAAAGACATTAATTTCTTATGGAGACATGGTGTTTAAATGTAACATTTGGACAGTATAAAGTTATTTATATGGATAAAATATGTCAACCTTATGCAGAGTGCATATAATTTCATACCACCTAGTACATCTTATTTACAAATAACTCTTTCAATACCGATGGGGTTATAATTATATATATATGAAGTAATCAGAGTTGTTTTCAAATAAACCTCTATACAAAATTAACAGTGTAAAGCCCAACATGTTTAAACGGTTGTAGTCCAATAATTTCACATTCCACTGTATGATTTTTGATTTATCCATCATTGATCAAGCTTGTATTTATAACAGCCGTACCTAGAATTTAGGGGAGGGGTTGATTCTGGATTTGATAAGAAGGTATGCACTAAACAATTTACTTTCATCAAATACATTGCTGATGTCACAATCAAAAAAATTAGATTACTTTAATTTCACAGCCAGAAGGAAACGTGGCTGCATATGTACACAATTCTGAGAAGCACAAAAGCATTATTTTTAGATGTGACCTTTTTCCCTCATAAAATAGTGACCATGGGTAGTTATGTATGGTGGCTTTTCATTTTGCCAAATAAACCCTTTGGTTGTTAAACTTTTTCTAAACGCTTCAGGCAACATTAAATATTAATGTTTTAGGCACTTATCCTGTTAGTGCTAGAAGGTTGAATTATGAGGCATGTAAGTTATCTCTGAAGTCTGAATTTGCAGGTCGAATTGACTGCAACTGCATTTTGCATCCAGGTGTTACATTTTTCAGATCAAGAAATAGTACACCAATTTGGACACAATTAGAAGTGTGTGTGTGTATATATAATATCTATACACATATATATATATACACTCACACACACCCAATGGGTGATGAAGAAAAGTTACATTTAAATTGTTAATGCGACGTTCCTCTAATGTATGTTGCAACTCTTTTTGTTTAGTTTTCATAAGTCTTCAAGTTTCTCTGGAATCAATAAAGATGTGGTTCTGTCGAGGGCTTCTTTTTTTCTAGATGGGAAGCAGGAGTCTCCAGAGCAGAACTGTGTTATTTTCAGCTCCAGGGAACTTCCCCCCCCCCCCCCGCTCCCCTCTGCTTACCGAGATTGGTAAAATCTGCTGCGTCTTCCTATTGACCCGCATGACGCAGGAGATTTAAGAAGCTTTGAGTACCTAAATATTTCAGAGGGTAAGTATTTCTGGAAGAAGGGGGACCCTTAAGTTGAATTTCACTCATTTCAACCAAGGAGATTCCTGCTAATACCTTTTTTGACATTTTTTAATGGTTGAAATGCTTCTTTAACATGTGTAGGCAATCTAAGTGGTTCTGTGTGAAAAGACATAAAATGCATTATTTATTTATTTTTAATTAATTTTGTTTAGAAAAGGGCACTTCCAAAGGCTTAAAGGCCATTCACCTTAATCCTGAGCAGAGCAATCTGTTCTCGCCCCCCCTCCACCCCTCCCACTTCCATGAGGCAGAATTTATCACTCATTTCATATTTCTGTATATGATGGGGCATTGTATACACAAGGTAATTTAACAAGTCCATATTAATTATATTTTTATATATATACACACACAGGGATAACCATATTTTTTTTCTTTGTACTTATTTAGCTTAATTTTTGAGCACTTAGAGTATAATTCTCACCCCCCCCCCCCCCCAGAAGTATCTGAATCTGATCGTTTACAATATGTAGACATTATTGTAGCTGAATGTGTTTGTTTGTTCGTTTCTCCTGCACAGTGACTCATATTATTTGTTGCAAACTTTACACATTTAACAATTTCTAACTGAAATGTAGTACGAAGTGTAAAAGATTTCAATTATGTTGTATATTTTATTTACCATTTTTGTGAACTGCTATGTCTGGCTTTAAAACATCAACTAATCTATATTTATTGCTATCGAACTAAAATGTGTAATGATTGTGTAAAATGTAAAGCAGCGTATACATATCTGTTCTGCTGTGATGTTCCACAACCAGTTTTTCAAAATTCCTTATGCTCAAGTGTTACTATTGTTTATCAGGTACATGATTGCATCATTGTGATCAATAGGAAGTTCATGATCATATGCTTCAAATTTACCAAGCATATTTGTGATGTATACCCGGACTGTTCTAAATCAAATCTATCCAATCAAATTTTAAATGCACAAAGTTCGGTGCACAAAATGAGCAGCAGTACATTTTAAGTATAACATTATACATTGGTGGACTTTTCATCATGCTGGATAAACTTCTCTTTATTAGGAAGAGGGTGGTTTGAGCTGAACTATTTTTTTTTTTTTTTTTTTAATAGTAGTTAATTACTGTTGTAATTCATAAGGCACAGAAGTGCTGTAATGTCTTGTCATTTCACTGTCAATCCATTTGCCACTGTTTTACGAGAAAAAATGCTTTCATGTAATTGTTTATGTAAAACTATATTTATCAACTTAGAATTTCAGTGTTAGATTATTTTTTTCCCCCAATATATGTTCTAGTAGTAGACATGTGGACGTGGTGCAAATTGCATTAGACATTTTAATTATTTATCACTTTTCTGATATTGTTGTAGTATGAGAGCGCTAATTTGTCACGTGAGAAAGCATGTTAAGTCCAACATTTCAATTTTATGACACTTTTATTGCAACGATATTTGTATTTAATTATTCATTTTGATGCCTTGTGTTACTTTGTGCATGTCAAAAAGTTAGCCCTTGAATTGATATGCAAGCATAAGGTATTGAATCAGAAAACATTTTGAAAAAAATAATTATGAAAGTGTTTTGCAAAAGGTCATGTTTTGTAATACTAACTGTACATTTTTGAGAAGAAAAAAAAAGAACTAATGGAGGAAGGGAAATAAATGAACAATTCCCTCAAATTTTGCCAGCATAGCCTCTAATTTGTCATTTTTACAGTGCTGATCTGTATAAACTTTTGTTCTTTATTGTGGATTTGGAAATAAAATTATGTGAAATTTGTTGTCCAAACTAGTGTTATGCAATATTTCTTCACTTGGTGCTAACCAAAAAGACTGGTCAGAAATACATGTCTGCTGGAGTGTTCGTGCCATGGAAGGTGGCAAAGAGCCTGCTGTGGAATGAGCACAGAGTGGTAGTGACACAAGGGGGCAGATATCCCAGGCATGCTGAACTGAAGAAACTAGGCAAAGCTGTCACGATAAGATTATACTAACAACACTTGGTGACCCGGTGAATCAGAATCAGTCTATAGCTGCAAGCTAGGATTCCAGTGCAAAAGTTGCCAGAGACCGATTGCATAACCTGCCACCTGCTCAATCATGCAGCCTCAGGTGTAGTGTAAACAATTTGTTTTGCTGTGGTTGGGAGGATGGTAATTCAGGAGCATAATTGCATCAGCCTTCAAAAAAACTACCAGTTCATCACTGGTTAATTGCATTCAAATTAATTTCTGTATGTCTGCATCTACTTCTAAAACAGATCAGAAAATAACTTTTAACTTGGGGCCACATCCCACCATGTCTTACATTTTAGTGTTCCTTTTCCCAGTTCAATTATGTTTGATTCATTCAACCAAGACAATTTATGTTGAGACTTTTGACCCTGGATTGAAAAAATGATCTCAAGGTAGTTGTGCCTGATGGGATTTGAGAACATCAAGCTTTCAGTGGCATAATGGTGTTGGCAATTGACTAAAGCTAAATTCTGATTCCCCAACTTTATTTACAGATCTATATGTACCTGCCTGTCTATTGAATGGACACTAGTGTGATATAAGAGTGACCTAACCATTTTGAATTGGGGAGTTATTGCTTAAATGTAGATGGTTATCTTTGGTTCAAATAAAATATTAAATGGGAGCAAACTAATCCTGTTGCATTAAACTTTCCCAATGCAATTGCATGACCTTCGAGACGGTAGCTTTCATATAAAATTATTAAAACAGAAATAGTGAAGTCTGCTCTGTTACAGCCTGTGGTGGATATAAACTGTACTTTAACCAATGGTTTTCTTCCTGGATCCATGAGTCCCACGCAATCTCCAGCCGTCTCCAACACGATCTCCAAGGTAAGTCCACACACCAAACATCAATCAATTTTTACCCCAAAAATAATTAGACAAGAAATGGCGCAGTTTAATTTAATCATAGAACAACAAAAAAACCATGTGTTACAAATTGACATAGAGGTAAAAGAGGTAGAAGAGAGGATTGGCAGACTGGACCAAACCACCCTTTTTAAAGAGAAAGATTCTAAATTGTTACTATGGAAGATATTGAGATAGATAGCAATTCTTCCACTATTTTTTCTAGAAGACCCACTAAAGTGGTGGACTTCAATAGCCTTCTTAAATTAGATCTAGATAATGTACCCATCGTTGGGGAGGCTAATATCTTAGAGGCTGAATTTGAAAAACTTGAAAAGCTACTTATTAAAGATATTAAGAAATTTTGGGACTATACTTTCTTAGAACAACATGTTTTGAGTAATAGAGTCCCGAGAGGTCTAAGATTATATAAGGATCCATCTTTAGACCTTGAGGATGAGATCTTTCTTGATAAGTGGTATAACCTCTTGGAAAAATGTTCACATGATTTAATGAATTTAATCATAGAACAACAAAAAAACCATGTGTTACAAATTGACATAGAGGTAAAAGAGGTAGAAGAGAGGATTGGCAGACTGGACCAAACCACCCTTTTTAAAGAGAAAGATTCTAAAAAAGGTAAAGCTGAGGAAATAATCAATGAGAGTGAATACAAGTTTTTATATAAAGAACATCCCATTAGACCAATTTTCTTCTACCTCCCCAAACTCCATAAAAGCCTTACAAACCCCCCTGGGAGACCCATTATAGCAGGGATTGACTCACTGACTTCGAATCTATCTGCATATATAGATACTTATCTGCAGACATATGTTAAGAAACTTCCGTCATATCTTAAGGATACAACGGATATCCTGCGTATCTTGGCAAGTCAAGTATGGGAAGAAGGGTGGTTCTTAGCTACGTGCGATGTAACCTCTCTGTATACGTGCATTAGCCACAGAGATGGGCATGAAGCTGTAGATAGAGCTTTGTCGAGAGATCTTGCCATGCCCCATGAACAGGCAAACTTCATTCTGGATGGTATCAAGTTTATTCTTGAACATAATTATTTCTTATTCGAGGGAACATACTATCTCCAGAAGTGTGGTACCGCCATGGGCACAAAATTTGCACCCAGCTACGCAAATCTTCTCATGGGTGCATGGGAGGAGGACTATATTTGGTCCATTGCGGAGCTGGGTGCTGATTTGTGCCTATGGCGGAGATATATCGATGATATATTCTTTATCTGGAGAAGAGATGAAGAAAGTCTGGTGAAATTTATCCACTATCTAAACGATAACCCTTTGAACCTGAAGTTTTCCTGCGAATATAGTCAGGAAAGGGTTAATTTTTTGGATATAACTGTAATCATTGATGGTGGATCAATCAGCACTCACTTTCTTCAAAGAGGTGGATATCAATAACTATATATCACCCCCTAGCTGCCATCACCCTAAATGGCTAAAAAGTGTGCCATACGGACAACTGAGGCGTATCAGAAGAAATTGTTCTGATAACAATACCTTCCAGAAACAATCTCTTTTCTTGCAGAATAGATTTAAAGAAAAAAACTATGAAAACAAGACCATCAAAGATGCGGTAGAAAGAGTAGAAGGTTTAGAAAGAAAGAACCTTTTGATTGACAATGTTAAAACAAAAAACAAAAAAAAATTTGACTTCACTTTCCTAACAAACTATAATAGACAGTCAGAAAGGATAACAAAAATAGTCCGTAAACATTGGCACATCATTAAAAATGGTCCAAGATTGGGTGATATAGTCCCTGATCAACCGATGGTAATTTTTAAAAAAGCAAACACTTTAAAAAATAAGTTAGCACCAAGCGCCTTACCTAAGATTAATAACAAAATTAATAGGTGGTTGCCACAAATTAAGGACTTTTTTGGATGCACAACATGCACTGCATGTAAATTCAGAGCGGATGATAAATTTGGGTTTATGTCTAACATCTCCAAACAAAAATTCCAAATTAAACAGCACACCACATGTAAAACTGATCATGTGATTTACCTAATACAATGTCCTTGTGGGCTACAGTACGTGGGTCAAACCACTAGGCCCATAAGGACACGTGTTCTTGAACATGTTGGTAATATTAGAAGAGGGGTTACAACCCACCTATTATCACATCATTTTATTTTAAAACATAACGGTGAGACATCAGGCCTGAGGTTCACTGTCCTTGAGCAGGTGCTGCCCCACTGGAGGGGTGGTGACAGAAATACTGCACTTAAAAAAAGAGAAAGCTTTTGGATTTTTTCATTAAAAACTTTAGTTCCTCAGGGCCTGAATGTAGATTTTGAATTGGGTGCCTTTTTATAGAAATTTTTATGGAAATTTTTAATAAATTGTTGCCATCTGCTCTATGTGTCCATTATATAAGGTATACTGATATATGAATAATGTAATTTTTATCTTTAAAGTTGTTTCTTCACTAAATTCCTTTTTGTTTCATATCTTTAAGACACATCAATCGTCGTTCCATATCATTTACCCAGTATAGGGATTCACATATGTTTTAATGTTTTAACTTTTAATATTTGTAATAATTGTGTTTAATAATAAAATTGTGTGTAATATTAAAAGTACGATACTTTCCTTATGAAGTTAAAAGGAGAATCTTTTTAGTGTGGTTATTTTAAGAATTGTATAAATTTCTGCTTAAACTATAACACCTAGATATATGGGGGATGTATTTCAGCTGCCCATAGATTATTGGTGTTTTAACAGTTAACCTTTTGGAGGAGGGGTTAATGTTAGTTCGAATGGGTATAAAAAGACCCCTAGAGCAGGTCACAGCTACTCCTGATGAAGACGTCATTTAGAACGTCGAAACGCGTAGAGCGCGACCCTACGACTGAGAGGGGGAGAGAATACTGAGTCCGTGATGTCATCTCCAACCGGCCGAAATCCCGGAAGTGACGTGACGACTGCAGATCGAGACACAGTCGGGTGGCGTGCAGCAGCAGCAGCGACGTGAAGTGATCGTAAGATCACCTACTCCTTATGCTGTTTATCCATTTGGATCTTGTAAGCCTCCATTTTACCCGTGTGTGGATAAACTGTTTGTTTTTATCCTTGGCTCTGTCTATGTCTGTCTCCGCTTGAGATCGAAGCTCCTCCTTTGGTTTTGTACCATACCTTGTTGCTGGTTATACCTGATATAGCCTTGCTTTAGCTTTCTAAGTACTACTTGGAAACCACTTCACTGTGATTACAAATTTGCACTATGTAGATTTTGTTTTATTTTTAAGGTACCATCGCTCTCCTGGTTCTCCTGTGCAAGAAATGGCGCAGTGTCTAGTCTTGAAATGTGTCTAGTCTTGACTCCTGATACACTGTGACACAATTTTGCGAATAAGTGATTCTCCCATAGTCGTTGGAGTACCTGTTTGACATAACCCGTGTGTTCATGTGCGGTTTTGGAGAAGTTTAGAATGTCATCTTGATAGACAATGATGTATTGGTCCAGGAGATCCCTGAAAACCTCATTGACAAAGTACTGGAATACCGCAGGAGCATTACAAAGGCTGAAAGGCATGACAAGGTATTCGTAATGTCCATCCCGAGCGTTAAGCACTGTTTTCAACTCGTCCCCATGTCGGAGTCTTACAAGATTGTAAGCTCCTCGTAAGTCCAGTTTACTAAAGATGGTGGAACCCTGAAGTCTGTCGAAGTGTTCGGTGATGAGGTAAGGGGTAGCGGTTCTTGATTGCAATTTTAGTAAGTTCCTGATAATCAACACATGGTCTGAGGGATCCATCCTTTTTCTTTACAAAGAAGAACCCTGCACCTGCAGGAAATGAAGACTTCCGGGTGAAGCCCCTTTGCTGGCTCTCTTGGATCTATTCCTTCATGGCCTTGGTCTCTGGAGGTGACAGTGGGTACGAACATCCTCGCGGAGCCACTGAGCTGGGTAGAAGGTCGATGGGGCAGTCGAGTGATCGGTGGGGTGGAAGCTCCTTGGATTGAGCCTTGCTGAATATGTCCAGAAATGCAGAGTAGATTTGAAGCAGATGAGAAGTTACCTGCTCTGGTACTGAAACCCCACATAGACCTTTGGACGGCACAGAGCAGTTCTGTAGGCATTATGAACTCCATTGAAAAGGTTGTTCTTCTGTCCAGTCGATCCGAGGGTTATGTAGTTGAAGCCATGGGAGGCCCAGGATGACATCGACGGTATGAGAAAAAATTACGTGAAATTGTATCATTTCAGTATGGACCTCTCCTGTCTGTAACTAAAAAGGGATAGTTTGAAAACAAATAAAGGCGGATTGTAAGGGTCAACTGTCAATCACCTCAAGCCTTGCCGGTTGACTTTTACGTGCCAAAGGGATTTTATTTCTTTCCGCGAACCCCTGGTTCATGAAATTTCCCCCTGACCCAGAGTCCAGAAAGGCCAGAGATGTAGCCTTGTAGGTGTCACCGGTTAGGGTGATGGGTATCAAAAGCCTGGTCGGCATTTTGGGATGAGAAGTAGCTAATGATCCCAGTGTGATCCAACTCTTGCTGGCGACTTGGCATTTCCTGACTTCTGGGGGCAAGTAGTTACCTGGTGTCCAGTATTACCGCAATAAAGGTAGAGTCCAGCATTATGTCTGTGCTGTTTCTCACCAGGCGATAGCTTGTTGCCTCCGAGCTGCATGGGTTCTTCCGGGTCCGAAAGTGGAGAGTCCAGGGCCTCTGTGTAGTGGCTGCGGAGGGACTGCACACCTTCCTTGCGTCGATTTATCTCGGCCCCTCTTTCCTGTAATCTTAAATCCATTAGGATGCATAGACCAATGAGCTCCAGTTTCATTGGGCGTTCCTGCGCAGCAAGTTCTTCCTTAAGGTTCTTGGAGAGACCTTGCCAGAATGCTGCCACCAATGCCTCATCGTTTTAGCATGTTTCAGTGGCTATGGTCCGAAATTCGACTGCTTTACGGGCCACGGGATGACTGCCTTGGGAAATATGGAAGAGAGATGAGGCAGCGGTTACCTTGCATCCGTGCTTGTCGAATACGCTGTGGAACTCCTTGGTGAAGCGGCTTATGTCGTATGTGAGGTCCGGCCTTTGTTCCCAGATGGGTGAAGCCCATGCCAAGGCATCATCAACTAGTAGGGATACGATATAGGCCACCTTAGATTGCAGGGATAGAAAACGTAACGTCATCAATTCTAACTGAATAGAACACCGGTTAAGAAACCCGCGACAACTGAGAAGTTTGCCGCCATAGCGGTTGGGTGTAGGGAGTCAGGGTTCGGAGGCTCAGTTTATGGGAATGTTTGTGGGAGCAGACACCGTTGAGGGGACAGGGTCCACAGGGTCACTTTTAGCCTGGTCAGTAGACTTCTACTGTAAGTAGAAGTTGCTCAGTTCGCCGACTATACTGGCCAAGCTGTTTCTCTATTTGGTTAAACATGTCAGAGTGTCTGTGCAGGACTCGAACCACCTCAGCGGGGTCCATGTTTGTGGGGCTGAGCATACTGGAACGGCTGCTCACCACAAATAGGACGGGACTGCAGGGCTGAAGTGGAGATGTTAGAGAACACCAACCAACAATCGCACAACCACGTCCAGATTGCGTAGTCGTGTAGCTGGGTCAAGGTTGGAGAGGTCAGAATAGTCGTGATACTCGCCGTGGTCTAGGATAGAAGTTGGATGGTCGTTGTGCTTAGCCAGGGTCCAGGAGTAGAGAAGTCAGAATGATCGTTGTGCGTAGCCGAGGTCTAGGGGTCAGAGAAGGTAGAGGTCCGGGTACAAGCTGAGGTCAGTGGTAAACAAAGACAAGGCATAATGCAAAGCAAGAGCAAGATGCTTGAGGCAAGCACACGAAACTTAAACCCTGGGTTTATGCTCAGCCAATTTGCCTCAGCGCTGGCTGAACATATAAGGAGCAGGGAGCCAATGGGAAGGCTCATCCAAGCTGTGAGTCCTGCATAATTATAGGTAGGCTGTGTACTGATAGGCAAGGACACAGTGTATCACAGCTGTGGAGTAATTTGCAGCATTAACCTCTGGAATGCCCCTGGTATTGCGGCGCCAACAGTGACGTCACGGGACGTGGCGGAGCCTAGGTCCGTTCCTGCCGCTTTTGCGAGGGATGTTACGGGACGCGTCACGGGGCAGGACCGAGGTCCAATCCTCGCAGTTATTCATTATAATATTCTACTACATTCTTCAATATATTGGTTTTGAGGGCATTTTATGACTGCAATTATTGGTTAAAGAGGCAGCTTATGTCACGTTCTATATATATTTTTTATATAACCTCCTTCAAGGGAATATAAGGGTTAATTGACTTTTTGGACTATAAATAGCAATCATAATCAGTAGAGCTTCAAATTCCCTGAGGAAGTGACACTCCTAGTCACGAAACTCGTAGGGTGGAGCCTAATTGCGTTAGGGGTTGACTTCACCCTGTCACAGTCAGCTATCAGTTATGCCTGGGAGACATATGTCTGAGTTCTTCATCCAGCACTCAGAAGGTTAACTCAGGAGGAAAAGCTAGGTAATCAGGATGTAAGCTGACACCTGATAACCAGCAGGGTATATAAGAATGTTGTTACTGGTAGTAGCTGTGGCTCTCAGACCACAGAACTCTGCTATGTGAGCTGCTAGCCAGATGGATTTCCCAACTAACTCTTTCAACCAAAGTAAGAATTGTTCATTTGTTTTCCTGACTGCTTAATATACATTTATGGTTTGGTAAATGGTTTAGCCAGCCAGCCTGATAGATAGGCCTGGAGTGTTAGTCAGTTCTCCCAATGTGGAGCAAGTTTTGTTTTGGTGATTAAAGGGACAGTGTGCCTAAATGTTATGTTATGCTGTGGAGAAAATAAAGCCACTCAAAGTTTTCATTAACCTGAAAGTACATGTGTGGACTATTCCCTGACCTCGGCTAAAGGCCGTCTTGCCTCAGGTGGTGTCAGAAGTGGGAAGGAGACCGACCCTGTTTCCGATGGGTCACACACTTGAAAAAATTTCCTCCATTTTTTTTTTTTTTTTTTTTAAAGGTTCTTGGAGTAACAGGCCCAGCGAGATGAGGTACAGGCTCAGCAAACAGAAAAGCTCCTCCAAATGCTGGCTCCAGCCCCAGTCAGACCGGAGATTCCAAATAACCCACCGATGATGCTGCCTAAAATGAAGCCAACCGAAGACCCAGAGGCATTCCTCCTCACTTTTTAAAGGGTAGCCACGGCCCACGGCTGGACAGTTGATCGCTGGGTAACGACTCTGGCTCCACTCCTCATAGGAGAAGCTCAGGCAGCCTACCAGGCTCTTCCAGCAGACAAGGCCATGGACTATCAGAAACTAAAGGCTGCTATTCTGGATCGCCTAGGCCTCACCCCAGAGACCTACCGACAGCGGTTCCGGACAGTCAAATATAGAAACAGAGACAGACCTCGGGTTATAGCCCACCGCTTGGTAGACTTATGTGCCAGGTGGATACAACCAGAGAAGCATAGCAAGGCAGAGATCCTTGAATAATTTGTGCTCAAGCAGTTCGTACAAATACTGTCCCGCTCCTGGGTAAAAAGACATGCTGCATTTTCCCAGGATTCAGCGGTCCGCTTGGTGGAAAACTTCCTTGGTGACGACAGCCAACAAGACTGCTGGGATTGGTCTGTGCAAACACCAGCTGCTTCTTGTGATGCCAGAGGCAGGAGAACAGACTATCGAGGGGTCTACAACCCGCCAGCTCGGGAGATCCAGTCAATCCGATCAGAAGACCTTTCCCATCTCGGAGGGGTCCTGGTACAAACTCCCGCAGAGACGCCTATCCCGGGTCCGAGGCCATTGGATCACCAAAGGAAGGCCGCCACCCACAGTATTCCCCAAGAACCTGGACTCCCGTCTCCCATCCGGTGGAGAGGATATCACCACCAACCAGAAGGGAGGATCCCGTCCCACAGCGGAGAGGTCCAAACACCGAACCCCGTCGAGAGCTTCCGGTGATGACCGAGTTTGTGGACTCGGGAGATGATGAGATGGACTATTCATATGGCAGAACCACTGCCACAGCTTCTCTCCGAGGGGACCACGATCCATGATTAGTCCCAGCATCTCTGGAGGGGAAAATAGTAAAAGCCATGCTGGACTCGGGATCTGGAAAAACCCTGATCCTAGAGGGCCTAATTCCAAACAGACTATCCTATGACTCTCCATGGAATATCGAATGTATCCCTGGGGATACGAAGAGATACCCGACGGCGAACATTCTACTGCGTATCAAGGATCAAGAGGCTAGCCTACTAGTGGGAGTTGCTCCCTGGCTACCTGCTCCTGTTCTACTTGGCCGAGACTGGCCCTACTTTGAAACATTGTTGGCCCCTACTCCTACAGAGCCTACTTCTCTGGTACCAGAGAAGCCCGGAGACTTGTTTCCTTTTTCCCCAGAGATTTTCCCCGGTAGACACCACGTCCCAAAGACACGTAAACAGAGACGTGCGGAAAAAGAGGACTGGTTAAGAAAGGCTGGGACTCTTGGTAACATTAGTCAGCCCAAAAGACTGCAGGTCATGGCCGGAGATGACCAGGGTGGGGAACAGATAGATACGGGAATTTTGCCAGACCTTGATCTTCCTGACTTCCGTCAGAGGCAGAGGGAATTCCCAGCTCTGGCTAGACAATATGAGAATGTGGTACTGGTCAACGACAATATAATGGATGAACAAGGTGTAAGAATGTTTCCACATTTTGTACTATTGAATGACATCCTATATCGTGTGAATAAGGTTACACAAACAGGGGAGGTCATTCGACAGATGCTAGTCCCTAAAGCAGGCCTGCACAACTCGTAAAGTGAGAAGGGCAGAACTGCTCCAAGGAAAAAAAAATTGGGTCGCACGGGTAAAATCATCATCATCATCATCATCATCATCATCATCATCATCATCATCATCATCATCATCATCATCATCATCATCATCATCATCATCATCATCATCATCATCATCATCATCATCATATCTCCCCCAGCACCCCTTATGAGGATGATGATATCTCCCCCAGCACCCTTCATCATCATCCTCATATCTCCCCCAGAACTCCTCACTAGCAACCTTTGCGATACTCCCCATCTATCTCTCATACCCCCATCTCTCCCCCTAACCCCCACACATAATACCTCCCCTCCACATAAAACACACAATACCCCCCTGCACAGCACACACATCACACACACCCTGCACCTCACATCCCTCTCCCCCCTTGCACCTCACATCGCTCTCCCCCCTGCACCTCACATCGCTCTCTCTCTTGCACCTCACATCACTCTCCCCCCTTGCACCTCACATCACTCTCCACCCTTGCACCTCACATCACTCTCCCCCCTTGCACCTCACATCACTCTCCCCCTTGCACTTCAAATCACCCCCTTGCACCTCAAATCACCCCCCATGCACCTCAAATCACCCCCCTTGCACCTCCAATGACCCCCCCTGCACCTCAAATCACCCCCCTTGCACCTCAAATCACCCCCCCTTGTACCTCAAATCACCCCCATGTTTTCAAATCACCCCCATGCACCTCCAAGGACCCCCCCCCTTGCACCTCCAATGACCCCCTTGCTCCTCAAATCACCCCCCATGCACCTCAAATCACTCCCCCTTGCACCTCCAATGACCCCCCCTGCACCTCCAATCACCCCCCTGCACCTCCCATCACCCATCACCCTCCCCCCTGCACCTCCCATCACCCATCACTCTCCCCCCCTGCACCTCACATCACCCATTACCCTCTCCCCCCCTGCACCTCACATCACCCACAGGGCCGCCAACAGAAATCATGGGGCCGGGGACAAATGAAAGGAGCAGGCCCCTCCCCCCCCCCCCCCAAACCCATAGCGCACCTACCACGAAAAAAATATCTTTTAGCGCGCAACTTTTACTTAACTGTTTTCTTATTGTGATACAGAAAAAAACATTACATCTCCCCCTCCTCATACCTCACCCCTCCCCCCTCCCTTTCCCTCTCCCTTCACCCACCCTCTCTCCCTTCTCCTCCCCCTTTCTCTCCCTTCTCCCCCCTCTCTCTCCATTCTCCCCCTCTCTCTCTCCCTTCTGCCCCCCTCCCTTCTCCCCCTTCTCTCTCCCTTCCCCCCTCTCTCTCCCTTCTCCCCCCTCTCTACCTTCTCCCCCCTCTCCCTTCTCCCCTTCTGCCTCCTCTCTCCCTTCTGCCTCCTCTCTCTCCCCCCTCTTCCCCTTCTCCCTCCACCCCTTCTCCCCCCACCACACCACTCCGTTTGCCCCGCCCCACAGCAGCCCGTTTTACACCCCACCCCTGCAGCAGCCTGTTTTTTACACCCACACCCCCCCCCCCCTCCTGCAGCAGCCCGTTTTTCACTCCCACCCCCCCCCCGGCAGCAGCCCGTTACACACACACACACACACACACACACCTTAGCTCAGCACATCCTCTCCCTGGTACCAAGCCCCACCCCTGGCATGCTATGACCTCCAACCAATCCCTTCTACTCTAAAGCCCTGTACCCCGGCATCCAGCTATTGAAAAAATAAATACTCACGGCTGCCGCATCCTCATGCTGCTGCCCCCGCGCACCACCGCCGACTCGAGCACCACAAACAAAACCGGGGGGGGGGAGGGGTGGAGAAAATTGCCGTCATTTTTTTTATTTTTTATTTATTTAATTAACTGGCGCCTGGCCGGAGTCATCTCGGGCCGCACAGACAGGTCAGGCAGGCCGCATGCGGCCCACGGGCCGTATGTTGTGCAGGCCTGCCCTAAAGGTTTGATTAAAACAGTGTTTACCCTAGCCCATACTCTCCCATGGGGTAGTCATTTGGGCAGAGATAAGACCACGGACCGCATCTCGTCCCGGTTTTACTGGCCAGGCATACATGGTGACATCTTGAAACTATGTGAGACATATCCTGGATGCCAGTTAACTAGCCAAAAAGGACAGAAGCCAGCTCCCTTGGTTCCTCTGTCCTTGGTAGCAGTCCCATTCGAGAGGATTGGGGTAGATCTGGTAGGACCTTTAGAACCCTCTGCGAAGGGACATAAGTTCATACTCGTCGTAGATTATGCCACCAGATATCCTGAGGCCTTCCCTCAGAGATCAGCCACTGCTAAACAGGTTGCTCACAGGCTGTTGGGGCTGTTCTCTAGGGTAGGACTTCCCCAAGTAATGTTAACTGACCAGGGAACAAATTTCATGGCGAAATTAATGCAGGGTGTCCTAAAGTTATTGGAAGTTAAATCCATCCGGACCTCAGTCTACCATCCTCAGACTGATGGACTGGTAGAGAGGTTTAATCGTACTTTAAAAACTATGCTTAGGAAGTTTGTGGATACTGAAAAGCGAGCTTGGGATGAACTTCTCCCTTTCCTGTTGTTTGCAGTTTGAGAAGTTCCCCAATCATCCACAGGCTTCCCCTGTTTGAGCTCCTATATGGATGCCAACCTCAGGGTATTCTCGACCTACTGAAGGAATCCTGGGAGGAGGAGCCCTCCCCCTCCAAGAACACCCTTCAGTATGTCATAGACCTTAGAAACCGCCTAGACATAATAGGTCGGTTTGCTAAGGAAAATCTCAAATCTGCTCAAGAACGTCAAGAGAGGCAATACAACCAAAATGCCTGCTTGAGGGTCTTCCAAACTAGGGACCAAGTGATGCTACTACTACCGACATCAGAGAATAAACTCCTTGCGATGTGGCAGGTGTAGAGGGAGAAAGGGGGTGGCCCGGGATTAAAGGGGTTATACCCCATTTGGCCATCCCCTGACCTCACCAGGGAGACAAAGGGTTAACTGGGCTAAGACCCAGAACTGTGGTTTAACCCCTGTTATAACATGTAAATGTGTATTCCCCTGTTTTCCCTGTTTTAGTGTAACATCTGGTCTGCAGCACACACACACTGGGATCCATCCGGGAGCACAAGGGTTAATAGTTGTATAGTGATTATAGCCCTTTGTGTAACTTTCCTGCCTTTTCAGGCACCATTTTGCAGGTTCCCATAGGCCGCCATTAGGGCTCAATGCTTTCTAATGGTGAATCTTGCTGTGGAGTCCTGTTCCTGAGAAGACCAGCAGATGGCGTCCGAGAGGGAGAGCGGCGGTTTCCCATTGAAAGTCAATGGGCTCATTGACTTCAATGGAGAAATCCTCGAGAGAGCTTTCCAGGAACGAGTTGGCTGCCATCCAAACCGCTTAACCGCAAAGGAGAACTTTGATCACTTACAAGTCAAGTTCAACGACAAGTGGCGTGGGAATAAACAGTTCTAGGGCCCCTAGAAATAAAATTCTTTCTGTCCCTAGTTCCTAGACCTCCCCCCACTCGACCACAACTGGGTCCCCATATCCTGGACCCCCGATAAGGGTCGAACCAAGAAGAGCGGGCCGCGCCATAGGTTCCAATGGCGGCGGCAGAAACAGCTCAGGAAAACGGCTAAGTGTGAAAAGCTGAATATTGGTAATCCATTGCTCCGGTTCCGGAGGACCCAGCGGATCAGGGTTTGGGGTATCTGTAGCCACTGCTCCGGCATCGCTGCAGAACCATCCTTGACCCGCTTGGGCCAACCCGACGGAGTATGGACCCCCTTGAAGGTTCGGGACTTTTCCCATAGACTCCAATGGAGGCCAAAACCCATTGGCCGGCTACGGCGGAAAAACTCCATTGACTTCAATGGCGGCATCGCCCCGTTGAAAGTCTATGGCGGGGATTCACATAGCCAGCCAATGGCGGCTGTTTGCCATTAAAAGTCTATGGCGGTGAAGCCTGTTGTTTTCAATGGGGATTTAGTGAAAAACCGTGATTTCATTTACAGCGGAGATTTATGTAATAAAATGTGAAACGGTTTTAATTGTATTTATGTATCTCCGGTTTCCCAGGTCGTAGCAGGTCGCAAATTGGACCCTAGGGTGTCCCAGTTCCGGCATTGAGAACTGGGAAGTTTGGACCTGCTGGACCCAAAGGAACTGGATATTTTAATATGTTCATGTTTTATCCAACATACTGTATTCCAAGGTATGTGTAAAACCCAGAGGAAATTCCTTTGCATACCAGGGTAGCATATGGCCAGAAAGGCGACCCAATGTCTAGGACCTGAGTATGTTTCAAAGGATTTTGCCACCTCCACTGTTTGCATGAGGGTGGAGACTACTCAAACCAGAGCAGTCTTCAAGTGTTCCATTTCACACCTCACAACAAAGGATTTCCTGCCAGGTACTCAGTTTGGTAGACTGGCTGGCATTCCAGAAATAGAGGAGGGGTTATAGAAATGGGACCCCCGAGCTCTACTGCGCATATACCAACTAGCCGGGAGGCATGGGTCAAAAAGTGTTCCCACGTTAACGAGTGGCTAGAGTTAATTGAGAACCAATCCACGGTGCTCAATGTTAAGGATAGGGCACAAAAGGTTTATTAACTGATGTTCACCCTGTATCCTTGGTCTTCAATTTATCATCTGAATGCTACCTGATTGCGAGAGAATTGCTATGCTAAATACTTCTCATTCCCCAACCCCAACGTAAGTGTACTTCTTGTTTGTTACTGTATTATTCGTGTGTTCACCTATCCAAAGGAATAAATATACTTTATTATATCTAAGACTCGTTCAGTTCAGACCCAGTGATAAATATATATCATCTGTTATATATATTTATGTGTGACTATACAGCCTGCCATAATCTCACCGTGACAGCAGGGTCCTTTCCAAGTTCTCCGCCGCACCGGGGAGGTGAACTATGAGATCACTCAACCAGGGTCCAGGAAGGGTAAACAAATCTACCACGTAAACCTCCTGAAACCCTGGAAAATTATAAGATCGCTGTTCATCCACCCTCGGGAAGGAGAGACGGATTTGGGTCCACAGCCTCCAAAGGGTAGTACTTACAATGACCATCAGGTTCCCATGGGAGGGCAGTTAACAACGGAACAAAGGTCAGACCTACTAGAATTATGTGACCAGTTCCCAGATGTTTTCTCTGAGCTGCCAGGACAGACTGATTTAGTGTCCCATGGGATTGAGACAGAACCTGGTGTAAAAGTACGGTCCCGTCCCTATAGATTGCCAGAGGGCCGAAAAGACCTGGTAGAGAGGGTGATTGTAGACATGTTGGAATTGGGCGTGATCGATGAGTCCCACAGTGAATGGTGTAGCCCTATAGTGTTGGTCCCTAAACCAGATGG
This sequence comes from Ascaphus truei, assembly GCF_040206685.1. Taxonomy (NCBI): domain Eukaryota; kingdom Metazoa; phylum Chordata; class Amphibia; order Anura; family Ascaphidae; genus Ascaphus; species Ascaphus truei. The sequence goes on along the minus strand of NC_134484.1, from coordinate 380,655,796 downwards.
GAAGGTGAGGTTTTGCGTGGATCTCCGAAAGGTAAATGCTTTATCCCGATTCCATGCATACCCAATGCCTAGGGTGGATGAATTGCTTGACTCTCTTGGCAAAGCAGAGTATATCTCCACCCTAGATCTCACGAAAGGATATTGGCAGATACCTTTAGTGGAAGAATCCAACTGCAAAACTGCCTTCGCCACCCCTCTCGGTTTATACCAATTCGTCACTATGCCATTTGGGGGGCTCCAGCCATGCTCCAAAGGTTAATGGACAAGGTGCTACGACCCCATAGGCCATATGCCGCGGCCTACTTGGGTGACATTGTCATCTATAGCAGGCACTGGCAGTCCCATATAAAAAGGTTAAGGGCAGTCCTAACGTCCTTAAGAGAAGCAGGGCTTACTGCCAATCCAAAAAAATGTGCCATGGGAAAAGCACTACAAAATACTTGGGCTATGCCATTGGGGGAGGGATAGTAAGGCCGCTATCCAGCAAGGTGGCCGCCATAAAGGAAGTCCCCACCCCACAGACAAAGACACCGGTACGCTCCCTTTTGGGGTTAGCAGGGTATTACAGGCGGTTTATTCCAAATTTTTCAGAAATTACTGCACCCCTAACATATCTAACAAAAAAGAATGCCCCGACCCAAGTTAAATGGTCTTGGGAGTGCCAAGACGCCTTTGACATGCTAAAAAAGTGCCTGTCAGAGGGCCCCACTCTTCGGAGCCCAGATTTTAAAGAGCCCTTCATAATCCAGACGGATGCCTCCGAGGTAGGACTGGGAGCAGTGCTGTCCAAACAATTTGATGGGGTTGAACACCCCATATTGTTCATCAGCCGTAAGCTGTTCCCAAGGGAAGTGAGGTAATCCGTCATTGAGAAGGAGTGCCTCGCTGTAAAATGGGCAATTGAGGCCGTGAGACATTATGTCGCCGGAGTACACTTCACCCTGGTCACTTACCATGCGCCCTTGAAATGGTTAAACACTATGAAGGACACAAACTCAAGGTTGACTAGGTGGTATATGGCCCTCCAACCCTTCTCTTTTGATATACAGCATAGACCTGGAAAGGACCATGGAAATGCCTATTTTTTGTCAACAGAAGGAGTGGAGGGTCGGGCTTCCGCCGTGTGGGCCCCTAGCCACACACAAACGGGAGGTATGTGACAGGGTAAGGTCAACCCCTATCAGTTATGCTTGAGAGACATATGTCTGAGTGCTTCATCCAGCACTCAGAAGGTTAACTCAGGAGGAAAAGCTAGGTAATCATGATGTAAGCTGACACCTGATAACCAGCAGGGTATATAAGAATGTTGTTACTGGTAGTAGCGGCGGCTCTCAGACCACAGAACTCTGCTATGTGAGCTGCTAGCCAGATGAATTTCCCAACTAACTCTTTCAACCAAAGTAAGAATTGTTCATTTGTTTTCCTGACTGCTTAATATACATTTATGGTTTGGTAAATGGTTCAGCCAGCCAGCCTGATAGATAGGCCTGGAGTGTTAGTCGGTTCTCCCAATGTGGAGCAGATTTTGTTTTGGTGATTAAAGGGACAGTGTGCCTAAATGTTATGTTATGCTGTGGAGAAAATAAAGCCACTCAAAGTTTTCATTAACCTGAAAGTACATGTGTGGACTATTCCCTGACCTCGGCTACAGGCCGTCCTGCCACACTGACATTGAGGACACTTGGACTAAGCAGTGACATCATCGGGGGGAGGTGTCAGACAGATTAGCTGCCGCGAGGAGTGGAGCGAGGGAGACTCACACCCTTTGATGCTGAATGCCAAGCTCCTGCTTCAAGCTGCAGATGGTAACAGTGTATCAGGGGTCAAGACTAGACACATTTACTGCACCATTATAGATCTCATTATTTTTGGGGTAAAAATCGATTGATGTTGGTGTGTGGACTTACCTTGGAGATTGTGTTGGAGACGGCTGGAGACTGTGGGATTCATGGAACCAGGAAGAAAACCATTGGTTAAAGCACAGTTTATATCCACCACAGGCTGTAACAGAGCATGCAGTAAGTAGGCATTTGTATTCGTGCAGCGAGTTTCTGCTAAGTCTGTTTGCTGTGCAATGGTCTGTTTTCTTTCTTTTATATCATAGGAGGATCATTGTTGATAAAGGGCACCTAAGGACTTACACCATCTGACTGTTTTTTGGGACAATTCATTGACATTACCAGGGACATTGAAATTGATATTTTCAGCATTTATTACCACCTTATTGTGCCGGGGACTGCATTTCCAATTGTGACAGTTTAACCTACGTGTTTGTTGGGGATATTTAATATTTCCCTTTCCAACATCTAAAGTAGCTGCAGAGATGCTGTGTCTACCCACCAAAGGATGTCGCAGCCGCTCAGACTGTACCGTGTGTGCACGCCCACGTAATTTCAGGCTGTGATATTCTAAGTGGATTTGGCAGATGGACAAAACTAATGACATCTCTGGAAGCAAGTGGGTTCCTGGAGGTCAGACGAAGTCCAAACGGAGCCAAATGACCCCCTGGTTCAGGTAGTAATGAAAAAAATATCACCCCCTCACCAAAAAAAGCTGCACACTGCTGCTTTTAGGCCCCTTTGAAATGGTTGAAGCAAATATCTCTCACTAGTGTGTGTGTGTGGGGGGGGGGGGGAGGTTGCGTTTTTTTTAAAGTACAGGCGTTAAACTAAACCTGTTTGCATTTTTGTTTGGTGTAGGTTGTGGTACCTTTTTGTTTAGTGGACCAGCATCAGAATTTATCATAGATTAAGTTATAGAGTATAGCGTTTCTCTTTCAAGTGTTCTATGGGCAGCACAGTTGAAAGAAAGTGTGTAAAGTGAAGAATAACAGTGGAGATAAACTCTGTAGGGAGTTTTGACGGGGAGTGGTGAAAAGATTATCATACATTAACTTAGGCTACAGATGTAGCAAGACTTACTGTTGCTGTGATCGTGTTAATATGTGAAATTTTTCGGCACTTTATTGCATGTCGTGGCCTCGCAACTTGACCTGTTGTGTTTTGTGGCCTCGGTAGTTCTTTGAACTAACAACAGGGGATGCTAGTGTGTAGTAAAGCTACATTTAATTTATTCTGAGACAATCACGCACTTCTTGTGACATTCCAACTGTAAGATAATGACCATATAAATGTATACTTATAGACTGAGCTTGCGTGCTCTATGTCTGTTCAATGGAGTGCATGTGGGTTCCATGGCATTATTGTGCATGCAAACGCAAAGAATTGCCGAAAACAAAGAAGTTACCTTGATGATACAATACTGATGGTCTATGTTGCTAGGTGTATTTGCTACATGAAGAAGGTGTTCAAGTTAAGAACCTGCAAAGTAAGGATGAAAACAATGGCATCAGTAAAGCATTGCATGACACCAACATTACTTACTAAATCGCACACCCAAACTACTCTAGTTATTCATTCCAGTATATCACCCCCAACAAATAATTAAAAATTGTATTTCTTTAATTTCATTGTTTTATCAGTTTCACTGATTACTTCAGTCCACAGTCCATGTTTTGCTTTTGATATTCTTTAACTCTGCAGCAGTGTGTTTGTACTGCTTCTGAAGAGCACGGGGATACTCATTTGAACCTAACATTTTGCTATGTGAACAGGTGGTTTATAAGGCTCTCTTGCTCAAGTGCAATCTGATCACTATAGAGATTATGAATATAAATATCAAATATTCAACTGTGGCAAATAGGGCTCTTTTACTACAATTTTCATTAATTTAATTGCATGAATTGAGCCAGTAAGGTGTTTTATTTGAGTTTGCTGTTAATCCTAAAAGTAAAGTTTTTAATGTACAGTTTTATTAAATGTTATGTTTTAAATATATATATAGGAATTGTGTGTGTGGCGCATATGAAGGATTCTTTCTTTCTCTCACTTGTGTATAAAAGTCACATGCAATCATCATTAAAGTGATGGGTTCTCTAATCAATACCTGCAGCCCATATCCAAGTGACCCATTATAAGTGGCATGACTACTGAACAACTGAAGTTTAAAAGGAAGGAACTCTTACCCTAATGGATCTTATCCTTCTTCTCTCCTCAGGTAAAAACTATCTCTAAATCCTCATTGAAGCCTTTGCTGTGTGTATTATATAGTATATGCAAGTGATCCAATGCTAAGTAAAAACCATCTCTAAATCCTCATTGAAGCCTTTGCTGTGTGTATTATATAGTATATGCAAGTGATCCAATGCTAGGTAAAAACCATCTCTAAATCCTCATTGAAGCCTTTGCTGTGTGTATTATATAGTATATGCAAGTGATCCAATGCTAGGTAAAAACCATCTCTAAATCCTCATTGAAGCCTTTGCTGTGTGTATTATATAGTATATGCAAGTGATCCAATGCTAGGTAAAAACCATCTCTAAATCCTCATTGAAGCCTTTGCTGTGTGTATTATATAGTATATGCAAGTGATCCAATGCTAGGTAAAAACCATCTCTAAATCCTCATTGAAGCCTTTGCTGTGTGTATTATATAGTATATGCAAGTGATCCAATGCTAGGTAAAAACCATCTCTAAATCCTCATTGAAGCCTTTGCTGTGTGTATTATATAGTATATGCAAGTGATCCAATGCTAGGTAAAAAACATATTTGAATGCTGTTTTCTGTCTACCCCTTATCAAATTAAGTGTTGCCACCTAGGCAGGGAACACCCTGTGTAGAAAACCATTTGTTTGAATGTGCCTCAGATGTGCTAATTAAGCAGACAGAACCACACTGTCAGGTGACTTTTTAGGCCTATATAAACCCAGTCAGAACAGCTAGTCTGCAGCCCACATCCAAGTGGCCCATTATAAGTGGCATGACTACTGAACAACTGAAGTTTAAAAGGAAGTTCAAAAGAAGTGAGGAAGAAGTGGACACCCCAACAGGCCCTGATTCCTGCATTTGAACTACGCTGGAAAGGAGGATATCATCAATACCAGACTGCATCATTACTGCTGTGATGCTGCCTTTACCATTTATATTTGCTGTGACTTCACTTCTTCTCAAATTATGCACTTCTTTTTACCAGCCTCAGTATGTCTCTAACTCTATTCATATATCTCAATCTCTCCTTCCTTCACCACTTCTCTGTTCACATGAACTCCTTTCTTACCTGCGTCCTCTGACACCACACAGCTATATCCCCTGCACTAAAAAACACCCCTACAAATCATTCTCACACATTCTCTTTCTATCCATGCTTCTCATCCTTGCTTCTGGGGATATCTCTCCCAATCCTGGTCCCTGTCTTATTCCTACATGCGCTCATCCTCGCCTGCCAAATGCAACCTCTACTCCTGGTGTCAAGCCCTCCAACCTCATACCCATCCCCTGCCACCCTCCCTCCTCTCTCCCATTCTCCTGTGCCCTTTGGAATGCTCGCTCCCTTTCTAATAAATTCCTCTCTGTGCATGACTTCTTTCTCTCTCACTCTCTGCTCCTATTTGCTATAACTGAGACCTGGCTCACTCAGTCTGACTCTGCTCTGGAAGCTGCCCTCTCCTATGGTGGCCTTCCCTTCTCCCACACTCCGCGCACTGATGGCAGGGGTGGAGGTGTGGGGCTCCTGCTCTCCTCTCTCTGCCGTTACCAAACCCTTCCTATCCCTCCCTCTCTTGCTTTTTCCCTCCTTTGAGGCTCACACTGTCCAGATTTTCTCTCCTCTCCCTGTTCATGTGGCGGTCATCTATCGCCCACCTACCTCTACTCATCCCCCTTCTGCCTTTCTCTCTCACTTTGAATCCTGGCTCTCTTTCTTCCTCTCCTCAGACTCCCCCGTTCGTCTCCTTGGGGACTTCAATTGCCACATTGATGACCCCTCTCTCCCTTGGGCTTCCCGCTTTCTTTCTCTAACCTCTTCTTTTGGCCTTCAACAGTGGACTGCAGCCAGCACCCACAAGGATGGCCACTACTTAGACCTGGTTTTCACTAAGAACTTCTCTCTCTCTGATTTCTCCATTTCCCCTTTTCCTCTCTCTGACCATCACCTCATCTCATTCTCTCTATCTCGCTTCTCCCCTTCTCCACCTCCATCTACACCCCGGTTCTGCAGAAACCTGCGCTCTATTCACTGACCTGACTTTGAGTCCACTTTATGCTCCTCCCTCTCCTCTCTCAGCTCTGCTACAGACCCCGTCAACCTGGTCAGGAACTACAACTCTGTCTTGTCCTCCTCTCTTGATCTACATGCCCCGCTTTCTCTCTGCCGCACTCGCCCTTCTAACCCTAGACCCTGGCTAAATTCCCACACACGCATGCTGCGTTCCTCCACTCGTTCCTCTGAACGCCTCTGGAGGAAGTCTCACACTCTCGCAGATTTCCTTCACTACAAATTTATGCTATCCTGTTTCAACTCTGCCCTCTCGCAAGCTAAACAAGCCTACTTTTCTGCACTAATCAACATGCACAAGTCTAACCCACACCGACTGTTCTCTGTCTTTGATACTCTACTCAAACCACCCTCAGCTGCCTCTCCTTCCTCCATCTCCGCTCAGGACTTTACTGACTATTTTAAGGAAAAGGTGGAATCCATACGTCAGAACATCCGCTCTGTTTCTTCTTCCCATCCTACACCTCTTCCTAACTCTCCTCCTGTCTTCCTTGACTCTTTTTCCACTGTCTCAGAGGAGGATGTGTCGCTGTTGATCGCCTCTTCTCCCTCTACCACTTGCCCTCTTGACCCCATTCCCTCCCATCTCCTAAAACCTCTTGCTCCTACTATAATCCCTACGCTCACACACATTTTTAACTCCTCCCTCTGCTCTGGAACCTTTCCATCCTCCTTCAAACATGCAACAGTCATACCATTACTCAAAAACAGCAAGCTTGACCCTACCTGTCTTTCTAACTATCGACCTGTCTCCCTCCTGCCTTTTGCATCTAAACTCCTTGAATGTCTTGAATTCTCTCGCTTGCTCCATTTTCTCAACACCTATTCTCTCCTAGACTCTCTACAATCTGGCTTCCGCACTGCTCACCCCACGGAAACAGCTCTCACTAAAATAACTGACGACCTCCATGCTGCCAAAGACAGAGGTCATTACACTCTGCTCATATTACTCGACCTCTCTGCAGCATTTGATACTGTGGATCACCCTCTTCTCCTTCACATTCTCCATACTCTTGGTATTCGGAACAAAGCTCTATCCTGGATCTCATCCTACCTCTCCCATCGTACTTTCAGTGTCTCTTCTGCTAACACCTCCTCCTCCTCTATTGATCTCTCTGTGGGGGTACCCCAGGGCTCTGTCCTGGGACCTCTTCTCTTTTCTCTGTACACACTTTCTCTAGGTGACCTAATAACATCTTTTGGGTTTAAATATCACCTCTATGCCGACGACACACAAATATACTTTTCAACACCTGACCTTACACCTGCTGTACAAACCAAAGTTTCTGAATGTCTCACTGCTATATATTCCTGGATGGCCCTCCGTCGCCTTAAACTCAACATGGCTAAAACAGAGCTCCTCATACTTCCTCCCAAACCTAGCCCTACTACCTCCTTCCACATTACTGTTGGAACTACGATCATTCACCCAGTAGCTCAAGCACGCTGCCTAGGGGTCACACTCGACTCCTCACTCACATTCGCCCCTCATATTCAAAACATTTCTAAAACTTGCTGCTTTTTCCTCCGCAATATAAGAAAGATACGCCCTTTCCTCTGTTGCTCGACTGCTAAAACTCTGACTCAGGCCTTCATTCTCTCCCGTCTTGATTACTGTAACCTCCTGCTGTCCGGCCTTCCTGCCTCTCACCTGTCTCCCCTACAATCTATCCTAAATGCTGCTGCCAGAATCACGCTACTCTTTCCTAGATCTGTCTGGGCATCTCCCCTCCTGAAATCCATCTCCTGGCTTCCAATCAAGTCCCGCATTTCACACTCCATTCTTCTCCTCACTTTTAAAGCTTTACACTCTTCTGCCCCTCCTTACATCTCAGCCCTAATTTGTCGCTCTGCACCATCCCGACTCTTGCGTTCTGCTCAAGGATGTCTTCTTTCTACCCCCTTTGTATCTAAAGCCCTCTCCCGCCTTAAACCTTTTTCACTGACTGCCCCATACCTCTGGAATGCCCTTCCCCTCAGTACCCGACTAGCACCCTCTCTATCCACCTTTAAGACCCACCTTAAGACACACTTGCTTAAAGAAGCATATTCTGAACACATGATACATAAAGCTTGGCCCTCTGCAGACGCACTTACCAAAACTCCCTCCTAATGTCTCTGTACGTTCTCCCTACCTACCAATTAGATTGTAAGCTCCTCGGGGCAGGGACTCCTCTTCCTTAATGTTATGTTTATGTCTAAAGCACTTATTCCCATGATCTGTTATTTATATTATCTGTTATTTATTCGATTACCACATATATTACTACTGTGAAGCGCTATGTACATTAATGGCGCTATATAAATAAAGACATACAATACAATACAATACCGATTAATTGGTCACATATATTGGCGCTGTCTTCCCTCTGCCACACAAGCACAATGGTAAGCCAAATGGCGTTTTAATGGCCACAAAGCACAAGAACTGATCTTTTATTTTAGGATATTCATGATAGAGGTGAGGTGTTGGGTTGGAGGGTGTTTTAGTGTATGTTGATTAAAACGGAAAGTAAATCAAAAAAGGAAAACGTTTAAATGTGTTCTGAAACGCATGTACTGTATAGATAACAGTTCAACCAGCCATGGCACACATACAGTACATGTATTCCACAGTGTAGTACTGTATGTGTAGTACATAAAGCATGCAAAGAGAACACCTCCCTGGAAAGAACACTCAGTACAGTATGCATTTTAAATAAGAAAAAGTGATTTTCAAAGAAACTGGAAGACAGATAATGAAATTACAATTAAAAAAAACACCGAACCATGGGATGTCATTTTGTCGTCTTCCCGCTGCTAGCCTGTGGTGAACAAAGTTTTCCCATGGGAATAATCTTGCAACATGCCCCAGTACCAGAAACCGTAAGTCTTGCTGCATCTGTAAGTACAGTATGATAGATGTCAGCAGTGTGTAGGGTTGTTATGTTGTTGTGCTCACAGCTTCTCTAAAATGTGGGGCAGTAAGGGGATTAAATGTTGCCATAATGTGCAATAAACTCAGAATCTTGGTTTGTCATTTGTTGAAACATGTCTGTGAGTGGTATGACTAGCTTTGCATCTAATCCCATGCTGTGCTTAAAAGCTGTGTGAACAGCACTGCATTTGCTTATATGGGTTCCATGTGAATGGATATTCCAGGCAAAAGGTGACACATTGTGTGCTCACTTGCATGTCATTTCCCAGAATCCCTTGGTGCAGTGAGTGCACTGTATGCTAGGTGATAATAGTTGAAAGGCAGGGTTGTAGACCTGTGTAAGACATGTGAATGTGGTCACAAGCGATATTCTTTATTGGCTATATACACTTCTCTACCTTTTGGCTAAGATCAAGTGTAGGGTCTGGTTTGTGAAGAATTGACCTTCTGGGATGCCTTGATCCTTGTAACGCTGTGCTCACCACAAACAAGGCAGAACCCCGGTGCTGAGGTGGGAATGTGTAGAAACACCACCCACAGCCACGGGGGCACATCTGGAGAGTGGTTGGTTGAGGGAGCCGTAAGGAGGTAGGGTAAGGATTGGAGAGGTGAGAATGGTCTAGATACTTGACGAGGTCAGGGGTAGGAGCCGGTAGAATAGTAGAAGTCCTAGTGCCGTGGTCAGGGGTTAAAGCTAGTAGGATTGTAGGAGTCTGAGTGCCATGGTCAGGGTTGGAGAGATGTGGAAGGTCAGAGGTAAGCCGGGGCCAGTAAGCCAGAGGTGCGGATTCCAAGGGTAAAGCCGGGTCGGTACACAGGAGATCAATCTGTAAAGCAAGGCAATGGAACACGAGACAAGGCAAGGCTAGGAACCAGGAAGTGGGAGAACAACACTAGAAGGAACTATGCTCCCCCAAAGTGCCAGTGGCACAGCTGAGCATATATGGGGAAGGGTGACCAATGAGGCAGGGGGGTTGAGTGAAGGTGCGGCCTCAGCGGAGGCAAGGATAGGCTAGGATATGCAGGAGACAGGTGGGAGTGATAAGTAGTTAGCAGGGTTTGACACGTAGCTGGGAAGCAGTGCACATGTGTCACGTGGGCATCGCGCGACGCCAACAAGTGAGGCGACCGGGGAGCGGGGCCAGTATCCGCGATGTCAGATGACATCATTTGCGTGCACGTGCCTGCTGTGTGGTCCGCGGTGCACGATGCGAGCCTGAAGGTAAGGAGGGAGCGCGCTGCGGAGGACACGCTCCCCGATTCCTTACAGTACCTGAAAGAATTTGCCCTGCCAATTGGAAAAAAGGCTGAAGGCCTTTGTGACTGGATACACACACAGCACTGCACCCTGCAGACTTCCCGGGAAGCTTTGGAACCACGCCCTGGCACTGTTGATCTCGATCTGGTAAAACGTACAGGCCCGAGAAACAAAAGATCCAATACACAGGCAGTGTTTCAATCCTTCCGTCTCAGTTTATTTAGTATAGGGTAAAGATATTTACACAAAACAAAGAAAACATTGGTTAGAGGCGTAACTTAGGTTAGAGGCGTGATTTAGGGGCAAGACATGTTTAGTGGAGTGATCTAGGAGCGTAAATCTCCCAGGACAGGCACTGTCTGAAATACATAACTTTCTCACTGCCTACGTTATCTACAACCTTGGTTTCCATGACAGCTATGTGGGGTGATTCGTCTTCCCAGAGAACTAGTCTCCTACTACTGATTAAAACAGTAAAAAGCTGACTACATGAGAAAATGTATTTTAGCAAAAGCTGACTGCATGATTTTAGCTAGCAAGTGCAGACAAAATGGATGGTTTAACACAAATGCAGCTTCTGGCCTTCTCTACTGTCCCTAACAGTACCCCCCCCCCCCCCCTTGAGGAGCGGCCTCTGGACGACTCCAATATGGCCTGAGAGGGTACTTCATATGAAACCGCTTTAAGAGTTTGGGAGCATGTATTTGGTGATGGGGTATGGGCAGAGGGCATATGACTCCAGGTGGTTTGTTGCGAGAAGTTTTGTTGCAGGCGCATGTGAAACAAGACGACATATTGTTCGGTGTCTTTTGGCATAGTGGGCCACCAAAATGTTTGTTTAAAGAGGTTGGTAGTTCTTCGGTTACCGGGATGCCCGGCAGTTTTGGATGAATGGCTCCATTCCAAATTTTTCTTGCGAAAACATGGTGCCGCATACAAACAACCGTCCGGAACCTGTAGGTTTTCCGGAAAATGGGATTGGTTCACCAAAATGTCATCCAGGACGTCGAAAGAGTTGGCGGAAAGGATGTTTTTAGACAGGAGGATGGTTTCTGATTGGCACTCTCGTTTGTCCTCGGCCTAACTGGTGAGATAGGACGTCCGCTTTTAAATTTTTTGACCCCAGAATGAAAGAAATTATATAATTAAATCATGGAAAAAAAAGTGACCAGCAGGCCTGTCAAGTTCCAAGACGACGGGCGCTCTCTATATACAGCAAGTTCTTATGGTCTGTGAGAATGGTGATTGGGTGTTCCGTGCCTTCCAGAAGGTGTCTCTATTCCTGTAGAGCGAGTTTAATAGCTAATAGCTCCCGATTACCGACGTCATAGTTCTGTTCCGCTGATGAAAATCTTTGAAAAAAGGCACATGGGTGTAGCTTGGTTCGTGGCGACTGTGTCTGAGATAATATGGCACCGGCCCCTACATCGGACGCATCTACTTCCAAGATGACGAGTAGTTTGGGGTCTGGATGGATTAAGATGGGTGTGAAGATTAAAGTTCTTTTGAGAAAGTCAAAAGCCTGGACCGCTGCTGGTGGCCAGGAAGCTGCATCTGCCCCTTTCTTGGTTAAGGCTTTGTTCGGGGCAACTGTGGTAGAAAAGTCACGAATGAATCTACGGTAGTAGTTCGCGAATCCTAAGAAACGCTGAATTGCTTTAAGAGAAGTGGGTTGTGGCCAGTCCAGAACTGCTGTAAGCTTGGCAGGGTCCATAGCAAAACCAGAGTCCAAGATAATGTATCCTTGGAATGTCGTGGTAGTCTGGTTGAACTGGCATTTCTCTAATTTGGCATAGAGGTGATTTTAACGAAGACGAGATAAGACAAGTTTTGTGTGATTGATGTTTTCTGAAAGGGACTTAGAGAAGATTAGAATGTCGTCAAGGTAGACGATGACAAAAACATTAAGAAGATCTTGGAATATTTCATTCACAAATTCTTGGAAAATGGCCGGGGCATTACACAGATCAAAGATCATGACTAAATATTCGTAATGACCGTCTCGGGTATTGAAGGCCGTCTTCCACTCGTCGCCCTGCCTTATCCGTACTAGATTATACTGCACCGACACACTTTATTCGAGCAAATACCCAGTATGTACCTGGCAGATACCTGGAATGCGCCGCTCCTCACCTCTGACAAGCCCCGTTGCGTTTGCCTTCCCAGCCTGGGTTCATGCCTGGCTGACGGGCGGCTGATCTGTTAAATGATAATGATTAGGATTTAATAGGCTGCAATGCTTCGCGTGTCTACCAGATGGCATAAATTCATGAATTGTAATGCAGTATATATATATATATACTGTGCAGTATTGCAGCCAGCGGGAATAAAATGCTTCAATCCCTGCCTGGAAAATACCTCAATGCACTCGGGCAGAAAACAGTCACAAACCTCAATACACCCGGGTATACCCAAATTCGTGGGACTAGCCGAGCTCGAATAAAGTGTGTCGCCAGTGTATGCATCATGCAGATCTAATTTAGAAAAGATAGTGGCCTCTTGGAGACGATCAAAAAGCTCAGAGATAATTTGCGCGTGCGCTGTGTGGTCTACGGTGCTGTGTGAGCCTAAAGGTAAGGAGGGAGCGCATCGCGGCGGACGCACTCCCCGATTCCTTACAACCCTCAGGTCATGGCCAAGAAGGCAGATACAAAGTAGTACTTGCATTTTTATTCTGGCCGCACCCCAGGTCTAGTCAACCTGGTGGGGTCCATTTTGCTGCATCTTCGGGTTGTGTCGGTTGAGGCGAAGCAACCTTCACTAGAGCACTTTGCACCTGCACAGATAAAATATTGCACGACTCCTATGTTTTCTGCACTGGCACCTCCCCATACCTTCTGGTTGGCAGGTAGCTAATATTTTTTTTTACCCGCCTGGCCTTCATACCAACTTCCACAAGAGGAGGAGATAGAAATGTATTATTAAATCAGAGAGGGATGTTTTGGATCTTCACATTGAACACACTTTATCCATCAGGTATAAATGTGGACTGGGAACTTAGTCATTTTCTTTATTGTATTGTATTGTATGTCTTTATTTATATAGCGCCATTAATGAACATAGCGCTTCACAGTAGTAATACACATGGTAATCAAATAAATAACAGATAATATAAATAACAGATCATGGGAATAAGTGCTATAGACATAAAAGTAACATTAAGGAAGAGGAGTCCCTGCCCCGAGGAGCTTACAGTCTAATTGGTAGGTAGGGAAAACGTACAGAGACAGTAGGAGGGAGTTCTGGTAAGTGCGTCTGCAGGGGGGCAAGCTTTATGTATCATGTGTTCAGAATATCCACAGTGCTATTCATATGCTTCTTTAAGCAAGTGTGTCTTAAGGTGGGTCTTAAAGGTGGATAGAGAGGGTGCAAGTCGGGTACTGAGGGGAAGGGCATTCCAGAGGTGTGGGGCAGTCAGTGAAAAAGGTTTAAGGCGGGAGAGGGCTTTAGATACAAAGGGGGAAGAAGAAGACATCCTTGAGAAGAACGCAAGAGTCTGGATGGTACATAACGAGAAATTAGGGCTGAGATGTAAGGAGGGGAAGAAGAGTGTAAAGCTTTAAAAGTGAGGAGAAGAATGGAGTGTGAGATGCGGGATTTGATCGGAAGCCAGGAGAGGGATTTCAGGAGGGGAGATGCTGAGACAGATCTAGGAAAGAGTAGAGTGATTCTGGCAGCAGCATTTAGGATAGATTGTAGGGGAGACAGGTGAGAGGCAGGAAGGCCGGACAGCAGGAGGTTACAGTAATCAAGACGGGAGAGAATGAGGGCCTGAGTCAGAGTTTTAGCTGACGAGCAACAGAGGAAAGGGCGTATCTTTGTTATATTGCGGAGGAAAAAGCGACTTTATTGAATAAGTGGACACTTTATATCATTTATGTGTACCTTTATTTATTTATTTATATATATATATATATATATATATATATATATATATATATATATATATATATATAAAATAAAAAAATAAATAGATGATAACGTTCTGTGGCTAACGAAATGTTTTTATTTGTGCGAGCTTTCGAGATACACTGATCTCTTCTTCCGGCAATGTTACAATGAATGAAGCAAGCAAAAGCTATACTATAAACAGTGTCTATTGGAATGTTATCTGTGCTGGTCCTACCCCCGGTGTGGGTGTGTTTTATGGCTGGAGGTGTCAAAAGGTTCCTGAAAGCAAGTGATGAAAGAGTGTGTATGTGTATCAGTGTGAATTAACATGAATGGAGAGCCCACAGTATATACAGTGCTTTACACAAGGTGTGTGTGGAGTGGGAGCGGATATAAATGGTGTGGGTGGGTGTGGAAATGTGAGAGTTAGTAGCATAACTAAAAGTGTGTGTGGATACTATGTGGTCCCTATTGGTGTATAGGGATGGAAAAACAAGGAGTATAAGTATGTGTGAGAGACAGCTGTGTGTGCATACATATAGCACAGTATGTACAGACATGGCCTATAGCGCTCATGCTTCATTCATTGTAACATCGCCGGAAGAAGAGATCAGTGTATCTCGAAAGCTCGCACAAATAAAAGCATTTCGTTAGCCACAGAACGGTATCATCTATTTATTTTTTGATTATTGAACCTCGGCTAACACGGTACTGATACCTCTACATGTATATATATATATATACACAGTATATATAAATATATATCTTGTATATCTAAGGAGTGTATTGTTTCTATGTCCATTTTTAGTGAGGATACCTTTTATCTGAGGACTCACACAGAGTTGTTGTAATATTCAGGTAGAGCGATATGTATGATTGAGATTGGAGATACTGGAACGTCTAAACAAACTAGTATTGGATGTCTTTTGATGTATACTATGGTTCTGAGCAAACGTCAAACTACATGTACAAATTATGATACATATTGTATACTTTATATCTTTATATACATGTCATATTGTTATAGATGTATCTGCTAGGCTTGCACTTTATTAAGGGACTCAATGTTTTTAATGTGTGTGTTTATATGTTTATATGTGAATGTATTAATGCACAAACCGGACTACATATAGAAATTTAATGTGGGAGGTATTTCACATATTTTTTACTTTCCTGTTTGTTTATTGATTTAGTTTATTAGGATCTGGCTTGTGTATGTTTACTAGTACGATTCCTCTATGAAGCTGACAGTGTCGCTACATCAGCTGTCACGCATGGTCTAGCGGGTACGTTGCTTCCGGTCGACGAGACTACTTAACAGCTGTTATTTGTGATTTCCATTACGCTTTGACAAAGCTCCCTGATGGGTGCAAAACGCGTTGGAAGAACTGTGTTCTCTTTTTACTTCCTGGAATTGGCTGATTAAATTATTTTTTATGCGCAGTCTGGTATTTCTCTTGTTTGCTGTGCACCGCTTCTGCCGTCCACTGTTCTATATGATAACAACATCAGGAGGAAAAAGGAGACAACATACTTCCAATGTGCATCGCGGAAAGTTGAGGATTGAATGTTACTTCATTATTCCAGACAAACAAATGTGTATATTGCTTACATTAAGGCTGCGGCCATGGTGAACACTGGAGAGGGCGCCAGCGTTCACTTGGCTTCTCCCTGCTGCCTGCAGCAGAGAGATCTGTGTCCTGCATGCAGAGGAGATGGGAAGGCGTGTCGGAGGGTGTAGCCGTGACATCACGGAGCTGGTTCGCCCTCATTGGGCATAACCGCTCACGTGACCCGGCTGCCGCCCGGCCGCCACGCGTGGATACAGATTTTTCTGTTCCCTCCTTTGCATCGCGAGCACCGGCGCCTCTGCTCCCGTGCGCATTTGCGCACTCTATAGACAGCCTCATAGAGGCACATCTATGTGATCGCGCAGCGCGCACCCTCCTGCACCCCATCACATTCACCATGGCCGCAGCCTAGAACTGAAAGGTTTCAGGGCCCATGCCAGAGGCCCTGAAACATTGTGGAGGTTGATATAAGCAATATACGTGTATCTGTGGCATTAGGTAATTAACGCATAAGAGCTTATTTTAATTATAAAATTAATCAACTTCCGAGTCTGAGCTGACTCTTACGCAAATCTCCCAGTGAGTCACGCATTGCAGCAAGCTGCCCTCACACTGATGGGAGGTTGAACCTTGGCAGCGCTGGACTGAAAGTAAATAAATTGTACCAAAATGGAATTCCTCCGCGCAATGTATATTTCAAAGTTGTATTGGAATGGTCAAATCTTTTTGCAGCTTCCTTCTCTGTGCAGACGCTCCACAGATGCATGGAGGGTGTTCAAAAGAAAGTGAAAGGAGTGCACCAGGCATGAATAAAAAGAGTAAGATATTTAATAAAAGTAAGCATACATCACTTACATATAACAAAATAATTGATGGGCACATCAGTGAGGCATCAGTGCCACAGCGCAACTTCCGTAGATGTAATACAAAAAAGGAGCAACAGAGGGTCTCCCAGGAATACTTGCAGTCTGTAGCTCTGAAGCGGTCAACACATTGAAGTCCTCATGGTAACGTGATAGCATGATGACATTGATAGAGGATGAGACACGCACTCAGTCAAATAGGTAACAGGGGTGGGGTACTTAGCTGCCAGTGCGCTGGTTCTGGGGAGCTTCTGAAGTCCCAATATGATCCAATATACAATGAAGAAACAGGCACATGGTCTAAATCAGACAAGAAAAAAAGGAGGGATGGGGGAGCACTGGTGGAAGGCTGGTGTATAACCTGAATTGGGTGTATAATGCTCTGAGGCAATGTGAAGGGTTTTGTAGGTGTAAAATATTTTTAACACTCACACGGCCTTGTGCAAATGGTGTCGCATCAAGGTATCTTTTGGACTTCTTTTTCTTTTTTCTTTCTTTCTTCAGAAACGTTGGTTTTTATGGCACATTAAACCTCCAGCATGATGACATCCTCACGTAATCTTATCAACCTCAACACGTTTCATGCCTGCAATTGTACTTCATCAGGGAAAATGATATCAAGTATAGTAAACAACTATCTATTTTCATGTGTCAAATGTTGGAGGGTCTGAATATGCTTTAGCCTTTGCCTTCATGTGGCCTGATCTCTTTATCATTATGGAAAGAAATGTATGGGAGATGAGAGAGTCCTACAAGGGTCACGGATAGGTGCGTAACACGTGATACATAACTAGGAGTTTAGGCCTTGAAGCAGGAATCCCCTCTGCTCACCATTAAACAAAATCTCCTTCTTTTTACCATTGCAAAGTCCTGTTGCTGCTGCATTTACATAGGTGTTATAGAAAACCGCTCGCCTATTGGATAGAAAGTCCTAAAACGGTAGGTGCAAGGGAGGTAATAAGCATATATTACACAGAGTGAACTTAGAAGTTCAAAAGTACCCCTCTATATGCACTCTAAACCAAGCGTATATATTTCTCAGGCCACAAGGAAAAAAATCCCTATACCAGGAACTAAAAGCGAAAGACGACGAAAAACAAAAACGTTTTAATACATATTTAGTTATAACACTCAAAAAATTAAAATATATGTGTTAACAGAACCCCTCAGAGGAGCAGTGGAGACCAGATAGGGATATTTCATTCAAGTTAAATATCTCGCTAATTGTTTATATTATAATTAGAGAATAACCCTACCTGCTCCTGCGTGTAAATTCAACATGTGATGCCCATAATATTGACACATTGACTATATATGTACTGTGACATGCAATAGGCAATCAGATGATGGCAGTTCCAAAGATATTAGTGCACAATAAACAAAGTTCTTTGTAGTTGTCCCACATTGGGGCTATTCCTACAAAACTTTAGACACCATCAGATCCTAAGCAGTTAGTACCACACAGTATCTCATACATAGGGTGTCATAACCTCCATAAATGGATACAAGTCACTAAATTAGTGTCAAAATACCATCTATTCAAAAAGTATCCCTTTAACTGTTTGTATCACTTCCCTCATACCTGTACTCATTTCAATACACAAGCTGTTTAGGAATGTAGCCAGATAATGGTTACTTGTTAGTGCATAAATAGAAGCTGAAATGGGTTGCGGCAAACCCAGAAACAAGCCAGTGTATGTGATAGTAGCACAATGCAACTCAAACCGCGGTTAGGATAGCGAAACAAAACGCCCACCGTTTTAAAAACCCTGTTGTGTAGGGTGACCAGATTTTGAAAATGAAAAACCGGGACACATTTTTTTTTTTATATAACAGTTTATTTATTGTAGTACACTAATACTTTACTACCATTAGAGAGAGAGAGTGTGTGTGTGTGTGTGTGTGTGTGTGTGTGTGTGTGTGTGTACACCTCACTAATCGAACAACAAAAAAAGCCAGATGTGAATGATTCTGAACCCATTAACCAGTGTCAGGATGCCCCCTCTTCACAATTTCTAAAGCAGCAATCCGGCCTGGGATCTTACCTGATCCGCAGTCCCTCAAGGTACTATACTGGAGGGGAGGTGTTCCCTACCTGTCTTCCAAAGTCTCCCGCATGAAACTTGAGTCAGATCTGGAAGAAAGCAGGGTAGGTTACTTCGGTGTAGGTATACGGCAGTTAAGATAAGACAGAGGGTGAGGGAGGGAGACAGGGAGAGTGAGGGAGGGAGACCAGGAGGGAGACCGGGAGGGAGAGGGAGAGGGAGGGAGACCGGGAGTGAGAGACAGGGTGAGGGAGGGAGGGAGGGAGGGTGAGACAGGGTAGGGGAGAGAGGGAGAGAGAGAGGGAGGGAGAGAGAGGGAGGGAGAGAGAGGGAGACAGGGAGGGAGAAAGAGGGAGACAGGGAGGGAGAGAGAGGGGGAGACAGGGAGGGAGAGAGAGGGGGAGACAGGGAGAGAGACAGGGAGGGAGAGAGAGGGAGACGGAGGGAGAGAGAGGGAGATAGGGAGGGAGAGAGACACACCCACCCACTGATATACACTCACTCACACACACCCACGGGGGGCAAAGGTGGGAGTGCCGGGGGGCAAAGGTGGGAGCGCCAGGGGGGCAAAGGTGGGAGCGCCGGGGGCAAAGGTGGGAGCGCCGGGGTGCAAAGGTGGGAGCGCCGGGGGGCAAAGGTGGGAGTGCCAGGGGAAAAGGTGGAAGCGCCGGGGGGGCAAAGGTACAAGGTGGTACAAAGGCAGGCGCACCCCCGCTACCACCTCCCCCCCCCCTGGCTGGGACCCGGGACAGAAGGGGGACACTCACTGCGCACAGAGGAGCCGGGAGCGGGAAGACAGACACACTCACGTATGCTCGCACAAAGCGGAAGTCCCGCCCCCGGCTTCCTCTGACCTGCCGGCGACCAATCCCCTGCGGGCTGGGATTCTAAGTCCCGCCCCCGGCATTCTCCTTCATTCAGTCCCCCCGGCAGCATTCCCACACACATAGAAAATACTTACCGGCCGCCGCATTCTCCTCACCGCCGCTGCCCCGCAATACCGGGACCAGGGAAAAAAACGGGACAAAACCGGGACGGAGCTAAAACCGGGACATGGCAGAAAAAAACGGGACTGTCCCGGCAAAAACGGGACGAATGGTCACCCTACTGTTGTGGAATCCTGGAGATTCAGAAATTGTACCTCCCTAGCAGGGTAAAATGGCTTCTATCATTTCCACACATTAACAGAGGTTGCCATGGTAGCAAAAAAAATTTTTGCCCCCATGGAAAGCTAATAAAAAAAAATTAGCACAACATAAAACTATCAGAATATGTTATGACTTCATTTTTTTTTTTAAGGGAGACTGATGCTTTAAAATGGTGTGAATTATTTTCCACATGTGCTTTTTGTGTTGGCTTTGCATTTGCAAGTGGCTGTACAGGTTAGGGACAAGTTTCACAACATTTTATGTTGCTATTAAAATACCAAGCTAGCGTACATCGTCTTTGTCAGAATCTCACACAAAACATGGGACATTGTGAAGTTTTGGGGGATGTATAGGCAGATTAAGCACAAGGGGCAAACAGATTTGCTCATGTCATTTGCCATTGAAGTGAGCCACAGGAGCGTGAGAGGAATTGAGTGCTTAGTAAATCAGGACAATTTCCGTTGCAATCTTAACTCACAGACTTATCAATATAAAAAAACAGATGCATTTTAATGCATTTATTCTTCACCAGAACGGCCCCAGTTTTGTAGCAGGGATTTATTGAAATGACTCATTCGTCTTCCAATGATTGTCATCCTTCATAAAACTTTGACAGGGCTAGGAGGGAAAGAGGGAGGGGAATGCCGAGAAAAGTTTGCATTTGCCCAAGGTTGTGATCTACATGTGTTCCTGAGAAGCATTTCAGCTTAAAAGCATTGGGGTTTTTTTCTGAGCAGGACCTCGCCATCATATCTTTCAGTCCCTGCGTGTGGACATAGCTTCCCGCTGCATACACATAGCTGCTACAAAAAACGCGAAAAATAATATTTCTTTTGGATATGAAAGGCAGCTCATGACTTTGCATGTGTTTTCATAGCTTTAAGGTGACACGATTACATTTCTTTCACTAGAGGAAATAAATGAATGTCACTGTGTGCACTCAGCAGCCAGGAGGAACAAGGGGCAGTCAGGGGCGGGCACTGTTTACTGCTGTATGAGTCAGGCGGTGCAGGCGCTGTGACTGGGTCCCCAGGGTAACAGGACGCCGCTGCATCTCCTATTCACGCCCAGTGAGACCCAAGCCACGCTACTTGGGGAACGTTGGAGGAGCAGCGAGATAGCGAGATAGCGAGTTCACAGCAAACACAGGAGGGATAGATAAGGACCTGACCGAAACGCAACAGGAGTCAGGTACAGAGAGAACAACTGCAGCAAGGGAAGGTACTGTACAACAGTGAAGGAGAGTGTGTGTGTGTGTTTGGGGGGGAGGGGGGGATAGGGGGAGTGAGGTACAGGAGGAATAAAGTGTGAAAAAAGCGAGGTGCTGAATGAAAAAGCAAGAGAGAGTAAATAAGATAGACAGTATGTACGGATAAGCAGTATGTAAGGATAGGCAGTATGTAAGAGGGGCTGGATGAGCAATAGTGGAAAGTTGAATGTGGGAGGTGCAGAACACGTGAAGGAAAGTCCTAGCAAAATAATGATTTGAACTCTCTGGACCAAAACTGACATCTTGATGAGAATGAGACTTTAAAGAAGTATTTAAGGCCATCAGTCTGTCTTCTAGTAATTGAGAATTATTCACAGGAGAATGAATTGGCAGCTATGTAAGTGAATGGGTAAAAACGAAGTGAGTGAGAGGGGCGCAGGATGAATGAGTGGAGCCCTAATGTATATTCAGAGTGACTGAGTGAGGAACAGGAGTCAAGTAAGTGTCAAGGCACAGTCAAGTGAATGAATGAGATACACAGTGAGGTGTTTATGTGTATGTCAGTGAAAGAGTGAATGAGAACAGAACAAAGTGACGGAGCAAATTAATGAAACAACTAAACAGTGAATGAGTCAGATTTAGCAAAAAGAAAGAGAGAATTATAAGAGTGACATAGAATGAAGACAGAGAATGTATGAAGGTGAAAACACTATACCTAAAGGCTCTGTGTGAAGGATTATGGGCTGTTCACTATTTGCTAATCACTTTACACTTATATAACTCGTTTGCCCTTATTAATGTACTGTAATACATCTGACTTAAGTGTGTGAGTTTCAGATGAAGTATATGGTAATGGTTTTAATCTTCTGTACAGTAAGTGCAGACATAGAGCTTGGGTGTGGAATACTATGATGTCTCATTACTGTCCTCCTTTGCTGTGTCCAGGGACAGCACTGCAGTTCAACCTGTGATCAAAGTGTCAGTGAGTAGTCTAAGGGATGGAAGTGGAAGAGGAGGAAGCCCCAGTACCTCCTTTCTGGGAGGATGAGCGGGTTGAATTCATGGGTGGCCGACTCCAGCACATCATGAAGATCAAGGCAGACAAATGGATGAAGTATGTAGAGGATGAGCAGAACGAGGTGATGCTGAAGGACTTTTTTGATCGAGAAAACCAAGAAATGTTGGTATTTTCAATCACACAAAATGGAGGGCTAACGGCGACTCAAGAGGTACATAGTTCAGTGAGGAAGTGCTTATCACCTTTTCTGCAAAACAAAGCAGAGCCTCATAAATGTTAATGTGCCTGCATGCTTTGCTAATATGCTGGGTTACAATTAGATGCAACTCTAACCATTGGGGCTATGTGTATTGGGATGCTATGGACCCTCTCAGAGTACATTTCATACGTCGGGTGAAATTTGCAAAAGATTCATAGCTTACATATATAGAGCCATTGAGATAAATGGCAGTTAAATCAAGATCACGACTATCACGTTTATAACGAGATGTACTGTATACAATGTATGCATCTTGCAGAATTTTTTTTTCCATTGTGCGTCAAAATTCTCCATCAGGTCTGACTTGGCCTATGCTCCTCTGTTTAATGAACTGCATCAAATGCAAGATCTTCATTTAACAAGTGCATTGCATTTGGTGCAGCTGCAAGCAAGAAATTGTAGACCTTTGTTTAGATGCACTTTTTGGGAGCTTTATCATAGCTTCAATAGGTAGATAAATGCCCAATCAAAATATAATCTTATTTTCCTCTCCTTCATTCTTGTTCTTTAGTAGTGCAAAAGTCTAATCATGACTGCACATTTATATTGCAGTTGTTATTGTGTCCAACAATATCAGTACTCCTAAGAGCAAATGGTCATTTGTGTTTGCCTACTCCATGGACAAGAACATAATTCTTACACCCTTTGTGAAAAAAGCATTGAGCACATGCTTGACATTGCTTTGGTGGCAACAATGTAATTACCTACAGTACCAAAAGTGTTAAGATTGGCTTGGACCCTTCCAATATTATGTTGTGATTTTTGACCATGTGTCATGGACAAGAGACAAATTTCTTTAACCTCTTCATTTCACCAGGAATTTAACCACAGTGTGCTTTGAAAGGCACTCTAAGCATTTCACATGAAACTCACAATAAACTGGTATGGTCAGTAGGTTCACAGTGCTGTTATTCCAGGCATTTATTGATTAGAAGCCATAAACAGAGAAGAAGTAGACACGTGGGAGGTCTCGAAAGCTCATTACAAATGACATTACTATGATACTAGTCTGGTAAAGATGCAGTTATCACAGGTTTT
This sequence comes from Ascaphus truei, assembly GCF_040206685.1. Taxonomy (NCBI): domain Eukaryota; kingdom Metazoa; phylum Chordata; class Amphibia; order Anura; family Ascaphidae; genus Ascaphus; species Ascaphus truei. The sequence goes on along the minus strand of NC_134484.1, from coordinate 380,632,466 downwards.
TGGGAACTAATGGAAAAAGGAGGATTTGTGTATCGGTCATTACTCTTGGAGTTTCCCTTCCACATCCACCCATGTGCAGTTCCTGGGTTTACCAATGGTTTTAATCTTTACAATTATAAAGGTAGATTTACTAGGCATCGATGCAGGGATATCACACCATTCAAGTCAATGGCAATTAACGCCGGATCTGGGTGATTATATTATTAAAGAAAATCAGATAACTATAGTTATGTCCAAATCATTTTCGATAATATTTTAATTCTTTTCTTGTTTGCCCTACCTCAATGTGAAAAGGTATTTAGATTTAATTACAGTCCTTGCATGTCAAATAACAAACTACAAAGGGCAGGTCTACACTTGGTAAGGGCAGTAAATCCTTGGGTTCTAACGTCTACAAATATTGTTAGGCGAACTTTGTAAATAATATTAAAATGTTTAAACTTGATAGATTTTTTGGTGTAAATCACAGAATTTTAACCCGTTAATCACATCAGTGCTATAAGGAATCCTTATTTGCAAATATTCCATCCTTTGGGACACGGCTAATGTAAATTATTGAAGAGATTTAGACTAAACGTATTCATCTATCCAGTTTAATGAAATAGGGAGTAGACCAGTCCTAAGTGAAACCTGCTGCTATGAAGAAGGTATTAGGTGATGGATTTAGAGGGTTCTCAGTAACACTGTCTTTTATTTACAAACCCAGAGAACCAATACTTTTTTGCTCACAAATCTACAGTTGCAATTCATTTTTAAAGAGTTAGAAATTAACTATGAAAATGCTCTATACGTGTCTATTTTTAAAGCATTGAACAATTCTTTGTAAAATTAAGTTCAAACTGCTCTGCCTTATTATTTAACCAATTCAGAATGTTTATGCCTATGGGTATGGAGGACACATTTCTGGCACGCCCAAGTGTAACCGATTTAGCCAACAATATATTGTAGATGCAGTAGGAGGCTGCTCTAAAATTATAATATGGTATACTTTATCTAAAAGAACATATCATTATGTAATAAGCCTTATATGCAATCCACAGTTATTTATCCTATTTGTGCTTTTTTAGAGATCTGGGCAAAGCGGCACTGTGTTGGGTGAAGCAGGACATTTGGGAGATTTACCTATGATTAGTTACACTGAACATATTTTTTAAACAATAGTTAACCACATGAAATACTTTAAATACAAATGAAGCGCAAACACACAAGAGCAAAAAGTTTGGATAAATTGATACATTGATAAGTGATAATGTGTTTCTGTGTTCTGCAGATTGGCATTAATATGAAAAGTAAAGCAGTGTACATTATGAAGAAGATGTCAACATGCATTGGGAAAGAAAATTTCAAGAGAGACCTCATATTTGGGGAACTATCCTGCACATCACTCAGTCAGACATCTGCTCTAGTAGAGGAGGTATGATATTGAGAATCTAGTAAATTATCAGCTTCTGCAGCATAGCATATTGTAAACTGCCATAGAGAGATAGGTCAGCACACAGTAAGGCTGCATCCATAGACACAGCAGCCGTGTGGAGGCACGCGGAGGCTGAGGGAAAGCGGGTGCTTTCCCTGGCCTTAGTACGTGCACCGTCCAGGGGCGTGTCTATGGGTGGGCCAGTGATGTCACGGAGCTGGTTCGCCCTCATTGAGCGAACCGCTCACGTGACCGCCCTATCGCGCGAGAAATCAGTTTTGACTGATTTCACGCGCATCGCGCACCCCCTCCCGCACACACGCTGTATAGACGCGATCACTGCCTTTAGGCAGTCTGATTGCTCAGCGTGCGGATGCGTCCGCGCGCTCTGCCACTCTATGGACGCTGCCTTAGTGTTAAAACTGCAATTCAAGCTGCCGGTTAAAAAAAATAAAAAAATCCATTGATATGTGCACCAATACAATCTACCAATCCTATTTTCCCTGTATACACACTGACAAGTAATTAGCTAAGTTTCCGATCGTTCCATTCTCCTGTGATCGATCAGCAAAGATTCAGCTTGGGGGTTCACTAACTGGCAGCAGAAGAGGACCCAAGATCCAATGTTCTGTGGGAAAGATCATGTGACCAGGCAGTCACTAGATACAATTGGTGAACTGCTAGAGAGAGGACAGGGCTTAAAAAGGGGTGTGCCAGAGCCTGTTTCAGAAGAGGAAGGGGATGTGACTTTGTAAATGTTTACTTTAGGAACAAAAAATGCTCGTTACACAATTCTTTTTAAATGCTACAAGTTTTTTCTCATAGTAGAGAACTGATTTATTAAAAAAACAAACACGTAGGATATTGCTTGAACTGCAGCTTTAAAGCAAGTGAACAAGAACTACTTCAAAAATGTATTATTGCCAATACACCCTTCTGCTGTGAATATGCTACAATATATTTAAAGCAGATGTTACTTTCTTGTTTGCCCTTTTTTTCTGTTTCAATTTATACTTTACAAGTTGGCATTAGAGATGGGGGAATTTTTCGCCATATAAACAATATGGCATTTTCAAACTTTCGCAAAATTTCTAGTACGTTCACCCGTCTTTAGTTGGCATCTAGTAGGACTGACTACTCAAGGGATTTTGTTTTATCAGTCTTTGGACTTTATCTTAATTTCTCAACTATTGGGGTGTAAGTGACACCCCATTAAAGTATACCGCCGCTGTGAATCATATATTTGAATTTAAAAAACAAAATTGTACAAAAGAATAAAACAGTGCACCAAAAGCAAATGCCAAGAAAAGGTCGTATTAACTGAAAGCATGATAAAAACAAATTGACTGACCTTCTGGTTCCCAAGGGAACGTCCAAATCTGTGGTGTACTGTTTGATGCTGTCCTACTTTTTGTAGGTTAGATTTCCTTTTGGATTTTTTTTGTAACTGTGCTGTGTGTGATGCAACTGTTTACTTTGCAGTATAGCACTCAGCCACCCTAACAATATCAACAACAACAAATACAGCTAGAATATAAAGTGTCATGTATGCCTACAGACTATAGTTGGAATACAGTGAAATAACTCGGCTATCCAGCATTCTCTTTGCCATTTTCAACATGTTTCAAAATGTAAAACCTGTTTAGTGTTTTCAAATTTAGACCCCAAATCCCCCCAAAAAGCACAACAATACCGCATGAAAATATCATGCACATTTAGATTTATCAGCCTATAGGCAGTACAAGTTACTCTAACTTGTGTTACAAACATGGACAAACATTGGTAGGGAAATATTCAGAAATAATTCAAAAAGACCTATACCCTAACAGTATATAACCTATTATCACTAAAGTTACTTGCTATTCATAAGTCTCCTAACTGCAAAACGAGTGCATTACGTTTGTACAAAATAGTATCAGATGTATTAAATAAATGAATACCCCACTAAAGGCAATGAGATTTTTCTAATTGGTGGGGGTTTTGCACAGGATTCCAGCCAGAAGACTTTTGATTAGTAACCCACATAGAGATTGCTAATGAGACTGTTAGTGATTGTTGTCATGTAACATGGGCTAATCAGCTGTAATTTGAGAATATATTGTGCATTTTGAGGACTAATATAGATCTTACAAGTGCAATGCCTCATAGCTGAAAAATCACAACTGTTCCTTAAGAATGTAACAATGAAATTGTCGCCCTTTACCGAATGTAAACAAACTGTTTGTCTGATTTAGTTTCCTTGGAAATCAGGCAAGGGTTGCTTATTATCTGAGACTCTAAATTAGGGTTTAAATGTTTGTCAATAAAGTGTTTCTTCCACCCTCACCCCACCCTGTGTCCATTAAAAAGACAATTAAGATAAGACAGGAGACTTTACTTATGGTATTGTAGCTCTTGTTAAACACACAGTAACACAGAGGAAATCTAACCTCTCCCCTGGCTCAGCCTTTCATGTTTAGAAACAAACTTATTAAATTATTTGAAAATACTTATAGATGTATGATTGTTGTAAAAAGGCATCAAACCCCCAGATTCAACCTTTCAGACATGCCCCTACCATTGTTTCATTTTGGCCCAAAGAGGGAGTTCAACCCCCCCCCCCCCCCTCAGCCCCGAGTATCCACATCATCCCCATAGTGTACTACAAAATGTTTCTAAATAAATGTTATACCATGCTGGCAATTGTTATGAATACTTTCCTAGCAGCCTTGCTACTGTCAAAGCACAAGTTCCAGGACAGCCTGGCCTTCTGTGTGATCTCATTGCGCTGGTGAAACAGTGTACCATCCACATTCATATACAAGGACGGTGCAAGGGTATTAAGTACCCTAGGGCGACTTTCAGCCTAGCGCCTCCACCCCCACAATTAACTTAAAAAAAACTTAATATTGTGCATTAGTAGGAATAAAAATTCAGCATTTATAATTACAGATTTAAAGGAGAATATGATACTGATTGTACATTCTCGTACTAGGGAGGTATAGCTATGTGCTTGGGGGGGTGGGGGGTGTATAGTTATGTGCCTTTGAGGGGGAGGTAGTTTGTATCCCTGGGAAGGGAGTGGGGGTTATTATGTGCCAGGGAGGGAGGAGACGGAGGTATGAGCCTGGGGTGTCTCCGGACGCTTCTGTCAGTTCTCCTGGCCTCTAGCATTCCTGCTCTATGAGACACCTCTAGGGATCTGGCACATGTTAGAGTTTCCGGCAGGGTGTCCGGGCCCGGGACACTACTCCAAGCTGTTCCCCCCATTGGCAACACTGCGGCTACGTGGAATCCCCAGTTTTTTGCCGCCCACCACATTTTGCCGCCCTAGGTGTCAGCCTAGATTCCCTAAGGGTTAAACCATTCATATACATGTGTCAAAATATAAGGTGGCCATATTATTAAAGTGACAAACTGGGATAAAAGACCAAATTATTTATTAATCATCTCAGACTCACGCACCCCTCTCTCACTCACGCACCCCTCTCTCAGTCAACCCTCTCACTTACGCACCCCTCTCTCACTCATGCACCCCTCACTCACTCATGCACACCTCACTCACTTACCCCTCTCACTCACTTACCCCTCTCACTCACGCACCCCTCTCACTCACGCACCCCTCCCTCTTCCCCCTCTTTATCACTTACACCCAACTTCCCCCCCTCTTTCCCCACTCTCCCCCTCTTATATTCTCCTCCTCTCTTACACCCCTTCTATCACTCACTCAATGCCCCCCTCCTCCACACATCTCCCTCCAATGAATCACACACACAGCTCCCCCCAAGATACACACAGCTTCCCTCCCAAAACACACACACAGTGTCCGCCCACACAAAACACACACACACCACTCCCCTCTCCAAGGCACACACACATCCACCTCCCCGCACCTCCCCCCGCACAAACCACTCAGCTACACAAACACACACAGTTTACCTTGGGGAGGGAGGGACTGGGAGACCTCAGGTCCGGCGCTGCTCCCGCAGAGGCTCGCACATGCGCAGTCTGCGCTCGCACGTACAAATACAGTAAGGTCCGGAAATAATTGGATACTGATATATGTTTTGTTATTTCAGCTGTGTACCAAAATAAATTCTAGTTACAGTTAAATAATGAGTATGGGCTTAAAGTGCAGTCAATCATTTTTAATTTGAGGGTATTCACATCCAAATTGGAGGAAGGGTTTAGGAATTACATGTCTTTAATATGTAGCCCCCTCTTTTTCAAGGGACCAAAAGTAATTGGACAATTGACTCAAAAGCTGTTTCATGGACAGGTGTGGGCTATTCCTTCATTATTTCATCATCAATTAAGCAGGTAAAAGGTCTGGAGTTGATTCCAGGTGTGGCATTCGCATTTGGAAGCTGTTGCTGTGAACCCACAACATGCGGTCAAAGGAGCTCTCAATGCAAGTGAAACAGGGCATCCTTAGGCTGCAAAAAAAAAGAAAATCCATCAGGGAGAAAGCAGGAACATTAGGAGTGGCCAAATCAACAGTTTGGTACATTCTGAGAAAAAAAGAACGCACTGGTGAGCTCTGCAACACAAAAAGTCCACGGAAGACAACAGTGGTGGATGATCATAGGATCCTTTCCATGGTAAAGAAAAACACCTTCACAACATCCAGCCAAGTGAAGAACACTCTCCAGGAGGTAGGCATATCATTATCCAAGTCTACCATAAAGAGAAGATTTCACGAGAGCAAATACAGAGGGTTCACCACAAGGTGCAAACCATTCATAAGCCTGAAGAATAGAAAGGCCAGATTAGACTTTCCCTAACAATATCTAAAAAAGCCAGCCCAGTTCAGGAACAGCATTCTTTGAACAGATGAAACCAAGATCAACCTGTACTGGAATGATGGGAAGAAAAAAGTATGGAGAAGGCTCATGATCCGAAGCATACCACATCCTCTGTAAAACACGGTGGAGGCAGTGTGATGGCATGGGCATGCATGGCTTACAATGGCACTGGCTCACTAGTGTTTATTGATGATGTGACAGAAGACAGAAGCAGACAGATGAATTCTGAAGTGTATAGGGATATATTGTCTGCTCAGATTCAGCCAAATTCTGCGAAGTTGATTGGACGGCACTTCACTTTACAGATGGACAATGACCCAAAACATACTGCGAAAGCCACCCAGGAGTTTTTTAAGGCAAAGAAGTGGAATATTCTGCAATGGCCGAGTCAATCACCTGATCTCAACCCAATCGAGCATGCATTTCACTTGCCGAAGACAAAACTCAAGGCAGAAAGACCCACGAACAAACAACAACTGAAGACAGCTGCAGTAAAGGCCTGGCAAAGCATCACAAAGGAGGAAACCCAGCATTTGGTGATGTCCATGCGTTCCAGACTTCAAGCAGTCATTACCTGCAAAGGCTTCTCGACAAAGTATTAAAAAAGAACATTTTATTTATGATTGTTTTAATTTGTCCAATAACATTTGAGCCCCTTAAATAAGGGGACTGTGTATGAAAATGGTTGCAATTCCTAAATGTTTCATACAATATTTTTGTTCAACCCCTTGAATTAAAGCTAAAAGTCTGCACTTCTATTGCATCACGGTTGTTTCATTTCAAATCCATTGTGGTGGCATACAGAGCCAAAATTATGAAAATTGTGTCAGTGTCCAATTATTTCCGGACCTAACTGTATGTCATTTTACATGACCTTTTGGGATGCTGTGACAGGACCTCTACAAATTTTACTGTCCCGGTCAAACCAGTACGTCTGCTCACTTCAACAATATACTGTGATTTATCTAGATTTGACTTTTTGGTTAATGGTGAATAAAGCACAAGCTAATGCTAAACATCAAACGTTACAAAACAAAGTAATAAAACACATCAAAATGCTGGATATTAATAGCTAAAGCACTTTTTAAATATTATTTACACTACTTTTGGTTCCGCATTTTATTAGCAAGTCTTTCTACTTCTAGTGATTATCATATTGATTAAAACTTGTTTCAATCAGAGGAGGAAAACTTCAGCTTCTAATCTACAAGGCAGTTTTCTACCTGTCAAACGCAAAGTGTTTTACTACCAGCGTTGATGTTTCAAGAGAGTAGCGTTTCCTCTCATTCGTTGCTAAGACCAATAAACAAGACTGTGGAAATCATTGCTGGCGAATCATACAAGCTCTGTTTACTTGATTGTCAGAGCAATGCATTGCAGGCATCTCCTGAAACAAAGGGGTTCATATCTTTTATTGACTATTACTCCAAATGTCACAATAGCAGCTGATTACAGTGTAAATATTTATTTCAAGGAATGTTCCTTCCTGTAACAATGGGGAAATAAGAAATTGTCATGTGCAAGATAAAAAGAACAATGGGCAGGAATATTTTTCATCTCTTATCTCTTATGACGATTAGAGCAGTAAAATATAAACAGCTGTGTCTTTCATGTATGAGCTGCTCTGACAAATACTTTTGTAGGAGTTTAAAAAAAAAAGAATTAATTGGATTATTTGTTGTTCTTTTTACCTATTTTAACTTGTGGAGACTGATTTATCTTTAGAGAAGTATATAAACTTAAAAATAGAATGCTAGGATTAGTAAAATACGCTAACAAATATTTTCGGCAACAGCTGCGCCCAATTTACAGTTAAGTTTTTCAACGCGTTGCATGTCCCAACTGAACTGCAGAGGTAAGTAAAGGAATATGCATGTATACCTCGTGGGCAACTTACAATATTGTTGAATTAGTTAACACAGAGACAGAGATAATAAAAATAAAGTGTTTAGGAAAACATTTTTCAGTTTTCTAAACTGTATATTGTTTATCTCAGTTACATCTTAACTAATTCCCAACCCCTGGTCCATTTGGCTTTTTTACTGTACCCAGCATGTACCTGGGTCTTGTTGGTGATTGCCCCAGATTTGTTTTAGAATACTCGTCGGCACTACAGTACAGTCCAAGTACAGTATCAGTACAAGTTACAGTATCCTTACCAGTTACAACCCCAGTACCGTATCAGTACCAGGTACAGCCCCAGTACAGTATCAGTACCAGTTAAAGCCCCAGTACAGTATCAGTACCAGTAGAGTATAATTACCAGTTACAGTCCCAGTACAGTATCATTACCACTTACAGTCCCAGTACAGTATCAGTATCAGTTACAGTCCCAGTACAGTATAATTACCAGTTACCGTCCCAGTATGGTATCAGTACCAGTTGAAGTACCAATACAGCATAATTACCAGTTACAGTCCCAGTACAGTATCATTACCACTTACAGTCCCAAAACAGTATCATTAGCAGTTACAGTCCCAGTACAGTATAATTACCAGTTACAGTCCAAGTACAGTAAATTGCTAGTTACAGCCCCAGTACAGTATTAGTACCAGTTACAGCCCCAGTACAGTACAGTGTATCAGTACCAGTTACAGCCCCAGTACAGTACAGTGTATCAGTACCAGTTACAGTCCCAGTACAGTATAATTACCAGTTACCGTCCCAGTATGGTATCAGTACCAGTTGAAGTACCAATACAGCATAATTACCAGTCACAGTCCCAGTACAGTATCATTACCAGTTACAGCACCAGTACAGTATTAGTCCCAGTACAGTATCATTACCAGTTACAGCCCCAGTACAGTATCATTACCAGTTACAGTCCCAGTATAGTATCAGTACCAGTTTCAGTTCCAGTACAATATCATTACCAGTTACAGTCCCAGTACAGTATCAGTACCAGTTTCAGTTCCAGTACAGTATCATTACCAGTTACAGCCCCAGTACAGTATCAGTACCAGTTATAACCCCAGTACAGTATCAGTACCAGTTACAGCCCCAGTACAGTATCAGTACCAGTTATAATCCCAGTACAGTATCATTACCAGTTACAGCCCCAGTACAGTATCAGTACCAGTTACAGCCCCAGTACAGTATCAGTACCAGTTTCAGTTCCAGTACAGTATCATTACCAGTTACAGCCCCAGTACAGTATCAGTACCAGTTACTGTCCCAGTACGGTATCATTACCAGTTACAGTACCTTTAAAAAGTTCATCCTTCAGAAAGATTCAATGCTTTTTTTCAGTATAGAAAAGCATCAAATGTTTTTTTACATTGTATTATTCTGGAGCATTAACATATGATGTTTTTGGCTCCTTTGAAATGTTAGATATTTCAGGAAAATAAAATGCTGCTGTCCCTACATATGTAATTCTTTCCATCAGGTTTTAGTACCGGTTCTTTCTAATAAGAAGAATCATCAGTCCTGGCCATATGTCATTTCACAAGATGTGGAGCATCATGTGGAATATATGAAGAACAAGATGCATGTCGTGAAAGGCCTTTTATCTGGAAAAACACTCCTCCCCGTTCCAACAGTGGCACAAAACACTCACCCCAATCAGAATTGTGCAGGCAATAAGTAAGTAAAATTATTCAAAGTTATTTAATTTTCCTGATTGAAATGATGGGATAGTGTTTTGCAATGATGAGATGAATCAGAGAGGGCTGAAGAGGGCATTTGCACACAGCTCCCGTGCTTTAGTGAATTATTATTCCGTACGGTTCAGTTCCCTTATCTGTTTTTAATGGGGGATGTCCCACATACAGATGTAGTAATACTTACTGTCCCCAGCGCTGCGGACTAAAAAGTAAATGTCCGCGGCCCTGGGGGCAGCATCTGTCTTGGTCGTGCTACGGGGGGGTCCATGCTTCTGAATAGGATCCCCATCCGCGTTAATCCTTACGGGCCGCGACCGTCGTGGTCACGTGACCGTGAGTGGCCACAGCAACGAAAACGGTAAGGTTTGCTACATCTGTAGCAGGTAAAGCATTTTTTTTAACCAAAGGGATCAAATGTGAATGTCTTGCTTAAAAATATCCAATTCCTAAACTTAATATGCTGCCATCATTAGCCAAACAAAATATCAACAATCTCCTTGTATATACAACAGTTTACAAACAGTCCTATTACAAAAAAATGTAGGTATATCTGTAAAAAAAATGTCTACCTCCTATGTTGAACTGATTGAACATGCTACTGCCAAGGAATAATCCCGAAGGACAAGGCATTACTGGGCCATTACGGCCCAGGGTGGAGAAGTTTTGCCATGAGTCTTTCACCAACACAGGAATTAATGGCCAGGTAATGCCCTGTTCTGAGGGAGTTATTATAGGCTAAATGTTTGTATATATTTTTCTATAAAACAACAATTACCAACACCCCCTCTCTCTCTAACAATGGCAAATGCCTCCCCATCATTATTAAGGACGGCCCTCCTGCTTCTCCTCCAGATATTCTCTCTGCCTCCTGCTTGCCTGCCCCACGTCTCCAAATGGCCTTCCCTACGCCTCTCCCTCCTCCGAATGGCCTTCCCTTTGCTTCCATCCTCACTGCATAAAATGGCCCGCTCTCCCCTACACCAATGAATTAAATCCCTGCTCTCTTGTTTGGTGAGGTGTTAGAGAGCAGGGATTTCATGAATTCTTTTTATTCTCACTTTCTCCGTGCTGCTTGACAGCACACACCTGACTGCTGCCTGCAGAAATCAATGTGTTATATCTTAACTTCAGCCACTAGTGGTCCCATTATGTCACAAAGTGGGGGGTTTTAACAGCCATTTTCATTTTTAATATCGCCCATTAAAACATATAACAAATGATATTCTTAATCATGACTGATTTTACATTGCAGGATTGTCAGAAATTCTGATTGTTTTAGTAATATGCAACAAAGCTTTCAAACTATTGCCTTTGGTTTTCAAAATCCACAGTACAATTACTTTGAGCAAATTACAGCAAAAAGAATCAGTTGCTTCACCTAATTTATCCATTTCCTCTACAGTACTTACTTATACAATTATTGTTTATTCTGTGTTGACTGGCACTATCAGAACCTGTAAAGCTGCAGGCAGCAGCAGTCTGAAAGGGGCACGGGTAGATAGAAAAGCTATTGGGGTTTAATTAATACAACCCATAATAATTCACACTTTACTGTATACATTGTGTTTTAACCAGTTTTATTTTCCCTTCATTACAGCAAGTTTTGGTAAGGTAAGGAAGAACGGTAGTAAAAATGTTTGCATCAGCAAGAGAATCAATTATAAGTTATGTACTGTATGTTGGAACCATTATGTTTGGCATTTTCATACTTTACTTTAGGCAAGATCACCGTGATAGGACAGCACTTCATACATTTGAATCAATGGTCATAAAATGGTCCTATCAGATACGGGATGTAGTAGAAAGAGATTCTTCACAACCTCTCCTTCAAGGTCTTAATCCAGGTCCAGAAACAGAGCTTAATTTCTGGAAAGCAAGGCGAGAAAATCTCTTATGCATATATGAGCAGGTACGTGTTACCAGGTTTGTTTTTTTTTACTGAAAATCTGATGTAGTTTTCTTAGAACCGCTTTATAGTGCGACTGGTTAAATCTCCGAGCTCCTCTATAGCTTCATTGACAAATAGAAATGTGCAAAAAATTTTGACGGATTGGCCAGTTCCTTTGAGTCTCGATTTTCAGCGGACCAGTCTTTTTTTTTTTACTACTACTCACAATCCTCACGGTGGAGTAATAATCCGAACCTGAAAAATGTATTGCAGTCCGAATCAGAAACATTTAATCATCAGGGGAAGGAGGAGGTGCATAGAGGTGCAGCCTCAAGCCGACGCCTTTGTGTGTCAGGGTTTAGCTGTGAGTCGGTTAGCTTGTTGCTGCTGTAGTACTATAGCTTACAAAATGTTACAATATTTACTTAATAAAACTTGTAGCTGAACCATTAACCTGTGATTGAGTGGAGTTTGAGTTGTGTGCCCTTGGCTCTGTCCCTGAGTCCTAGACATGTTTCTGTTTATAGTACAATATATTTACTTGTGTCTAGCAGGTTATTAATATTACTTAAGTAATAATCCCAGAACAACAGGGCATTACTGGCCAATAATGCCCTGGCTGGAAGAGTTAAAGGCTTGAGTTGAAGGACACTGTTATGCTTCTGCAACGTCATCATGTAGGAGATAGAGTAATATCCAACCAGCGGGCCTAACCTATTTACAATATGCTTGCCAGGCTGCCCTTACTGTCTCAGACACTTTACCAGAAAAGCTGTATCAGTAATATTTGAAATGATACATAATAGAGGAATACAGCTAGATATGTGCAAGAAAAAAAATTTGAGAATTTGGATCCTCGGATTGGGTGGTTTCTTTGATCCGCGGATTTGGGCAGTACAAACAAACAGACGTTCGAAATTGCAGATTTTTTCTTTTCAGAAGAACTATATTTGTTCTTTTTTAATGGATATTCTACAAGCACTCATTCATTACCACAACACTGAGAGAACTGTTGTTCATATGTTTCACATCTCCAGCTTCGGGCACCGGCTGTTCAAAAAATGGCTAATATCCTGGAAGAAAAAGAAAGCAGTTACCACCCCACATTCAAAAACATCATCAGTGAGGTCAAACATGGTAAGCAAGATTGCATTGCTATGAGGCTGACATGTTAACTAATCTAGCGGTTTACAAAGATGTCAAAAGTATTGTTGTTCACTTTTTTTTTTTTTTTTTAAGTTTCTGCGAATATTCTAAGGAATTTGTGAAGCTGCAAAACAACTATGAATGCCAGGGCTTAACAAGTCTATGTACTTACTAACATTATTTACGAGACAAAATATTAATTTTAATGTTAAACAGATAATAATAGTCCCCATTGGTTCATGCCAGTTATTCTGCTTTCATTTCATTATCATTTATCTTCTCGTATCTATGTGGCTTTATTGTTTGTGGCTTCATTCGGATGAAAAGGCCAGATATATTGAAGCAGTTAGCGATTAGGCAGAGAGGCAGCTGTTAAGATGAGCTCCTAACTCTTATCAACTTTATGCCTTCTCCGTGAGATAATTTGCAAAAAAAAAAAAAAACATAGTCTTTCAATAAAAACTGAACAAGAAAAGCAAATGTAGCCCCATTTCCCTATGCCTAAGGAACTACGTGGCAACTATGCGTGCTGTTGTACCTGTTTGCTCACCGGAGGCCTAAGCCTCCGCCTCTGGGAACCTGGGATGAGTTCTTTCTCCTTGCATGCAGCGCCTCCACCCATGAGGGATCCCAGAGTTGGTGGGATAACCCTTCACAGGAACTAGTACACAGTAAAGAATAATACACACACAATGTATATAACTAAGGTTTACTGTACACACTCACTAACACATATAACATATAACAAAGGTACCCACAATATAACCCCAGCGCTACCCCCTGTGCATGTAAGAGCACGTTGGGTACCTGCCTGGGTACTTCAGTACCCAGGTGCTGCTTGGCGTGGTGAGTTGGAGCAGATCCCATGTTGCAGGGCCTCAAACACAAAACCCATCTCTCCTAAGGGTCCTGATCTGCCTCGCGGGCTGAGCTCCAGCCGGAGTGTCTCACACAAAGTCTCTCAACCCTGCAGTCTATAACATAAGGGGTGATCCCTGTAGTATGGCAATCCCTGCAAAACTCAACTAGAGTGACAGGGGCTATCTGGGGCCTAAGGGGCAAGATCTGGCCTAGCCCAGGAAGCTACTGCTCCCTAGATACTACCTTCTCTTCCTCCAGCTCCCTCGTGACTAACCGTCGTCTCACTGGTCCCGCGGAGTCCTGAGATCAGAATGTCTGCTCGCGCCTTTTTCCCAAATGCCTTATGGAGCTTGTAGTTCCTAATGCCTTTTGCAGACATTCAAAAATGGCCGTCGCTCCGGCCACAACTGCGCATGCGCAACAAGTTTGTAGCAGCCGCCGCTACCTTCCCCACTCGCACAGAGATCAGGCATATCACAGATCAGCCAGGCAGTTCCCCCTCACCGGAGGTAAGGAGGGGGACTCAGCTACAACAGCAAAGAATTCTGCAAGAAACAAAGATTACTAAAGAAGAAAAAAGAAGAAAACAACAAGGAAACCAAAACAGTCCCTGAAACACCAATAGAAACCCAGAGAGAAGAGCAAATGGTAAGAATCTACCTATATTACTGCATCTACAATATCAACAACACAGGAAAACACACAGAATAATACAGAAAATACAGATACATATACAGTATAGAAATTTTGCTCCAAAACAATAACAATGGAACACTTATCTTGAAAAAAAAAATCAAAAAGACAGCAAGGCAAACACTCTAGGCAAACAGACACTGCTGATAACCCCTGTCCCTGGGGAGTCTAACACCTCTGAAATCCTGAGGAACTAGGGAACAAATGGCCAAAAAAACGATTCAAGAATAATATAACAAAAGAAAACCCAGAAACTCTCTCTGCTGATTTTGCCAATACAGAGGAGAAAAAAGTAAAAACAAACGTACTTTTCTTTGCTAAATCCCCTGCAGCCTGGCACACTGCAATGTGCAAACACTACACACACGTCACAAAGAGAGGAATTAGCAATGGAAGAAAACTAAGACAAGGTGATGTTGAAGAGTAAGGCCCGGGTCATAGAGGGGTGAGGAGTTCCGAGCCGCGCTGACGCTGAGGCTCGCCTGCTGAAATCTGCGCGATTTCATGCCCATGCAGGCGAGCCAGCAGGCGCGATCGGAGGCGGGGGGAGACTGAGGGAGGCGGGGCAGTGACGTCGCTGGGCCAATCGCCTGACTCTCGCCGCTTATCGGCAGCTTCTCACCACCGTCCTGCCAACTTTTCCTGGCTTGTGGATTTTGAGAGGAAATCTCTATTCTAGAGCCGCGATTAGCCTCGATAAGCTAAACGGGGCTACTAGAATTGCACGAGTTTGAAAACCTGCCAACAAGTGGCTTCTCGCCGATAGTTTGGCGATTTTTTTTCTTGGAAACAAAATTGCCGAAAAGGGCTTTTATTGGCGACTTATCGGGGCTTACTGAATAGCAGTAGGCTTTTTTTGGCAAAAAGGCTTCGATAAGTGGCTTATCGGCGCTTAGTGCATAGGCCCCTAAGGGCCGTGCTATAGTGTGTGCGCGCACGGCACTTTTAATTGGCTGTAGTTAGCCAGCCAATCTATAATAGTGCCGCGCGCGCACGGCAGTGACCGTGGAACCGGCCGACAGGGGGGAAGATGAAGAAAATAATGAATTTGCGCCGCTACCGCCGCTGTTAGTGTGTGTGTGTGTGTGTGTGTGTGTGTGTGTGTGTGTGTGTGTGTGTGTGTGTGTGTGTGTGTGCGCGTCAATAAGAGCACAAATTAAAAAAAATTTATTTACCCAACATATTTTTTTTCTTTTAAAAATGTTATTTAAGAAATGATTCACTCACACAATCTATACACACACACACACACACACACACACACACACACACACACACACACACACACACACACACACACACACACACACACACACACACACACACACACACACACACACACACACACACACACACAGTACCTTTCCAGCCTGTTGCACAGACTCTATACAAAGTGTGCGTCACATGCATGCGCGTTCGCACAGTCATGCGCGCACGGGCGCACACACTATCGAACGGCCCTTTGTGTGTCTTGCCAAGTATTTTTTTTGTTTTGTCTACACCAAGGGGAAGACATTCACAACACATTGAATATGCACAGAAGGGCCTTAGTCACTCATCCACTTTGTATTGTATTGTAATCTATGATAAGCCAACCGATTAAAAAATGATGAATAGTGTACATTAGCACTGCAATGAGTTTACTGTAGGTCTACATAACAACAGTTCCCTAATTGGAATAGTTATCAGTGTGAACACCAGAAGAATTCTGATGGTTTCATTAGAGGGGCAGTCTTTATTTTTTACCAGACTGTTTTTGGAAGTGCAACATTTTTATTTAGGTCTTAATACACTGGGCTTTGAATTCAGCCACACAGCATGTTTCCTTTCTGGACATTTTATTAGAATGTTATGGCAGATCGTTTTTTTTCTGCTGGCACGTTAGCAACAATGCTTGGAAAGGTTCCTGGTAACCTACTGGCAAGTCCTTTGTTGGGTTCCAAGTATGGATCCAGATCAGATTCTCAATTTATGTGAGGTTGAGTTAGCCTTCTGCTTATTACAAATGTAAGCCTTTGCTTTCACAACTGGTACAGTATTAGGTTTTAAAGTGTATTACTTTTCAGGGTTTGTTAGTACCTAAAAGGATGAGTTGTTCTTTGGCCACTAACTACGATTTTAATGAATTCAACAATTTGTCTCACAGGAAAATTCACTAGTACTATAAAGATAAAGTGCACTTGATAGATATGCAACAGACTACATTTCTCCTGCTGATATCACATATTGCATTTTATTACAGAATAGAGTTTTCAATAGGATTCAATGGTGCCAGCGTGCTTTACCTTCATATTGTCCATTCTAATATTTATTTATCCTCTTAATTAAGCACTTATTGAAGCCAAAGATGTCGACCTACACCTAAAAGCACTAAGACAGCATGTAAAGTTACTAGAGGAGACTGAATTCCCACAGACCCACATTTTGATGCCTCCTTTGCTTCATACCATCTGTCTGATCTGGAGTCACTCCAAGTTTTACAATATTCCTGCACGGATAATCGTTCTTCTGCAAGAGTTTTGTAATTTACTCATGAACCAGGTACAGGATATTCTTTCAGCCTTTTTTTTTTGTTGCTGTAACACAGTACTCTTCAGATACTGTATCTGCTTTTTTTGGATGGGTTGGGGATGTAAAAAATGGCTGGAACTTCTTCTAGGAAGTAAAGAGGACATTGCTGACTTGTTTAAAGGCTATTTTGGAGACATTTCACTTTTGACAATCTCAGCATACTTCTTTGACTGGGGAACTCTTGGTTGAGAAATATGTACATTGGTTTCAACAAAACAACAGTTTACAAAAAGTCTGATCACAAAAGAGATTAAGTAAAAGCACTCCAAAGCATTTGGTTTTGATGGAGACATTACATGTATAATAATACTGTAATAATCAAAAAAATGCTTTTACTTGTCTGATGTTTTAAAAATGGCATTAATCACATACTGTATATTTTACCCATTACAAATGCACTGCCATGGTCCCACTTTGATTCCAGGAAGCACTGCCCCGTAAAATGGCACACTTTTGTTCACTCACCCAACGCAAATGTTAGCACTCACTTGACCTCTGTGAAAGTCTGCACATTGCTTCAATGATGTGATTGCACCACTGTACTCACAATATACTGTACTGGGCTGCAATTAGCAGGTATTCTACTGCAATACAAGAAAGCGTGTTTTATGCACCCTTTATAGCATGGCTGAAGCAAATGTTATGTACAAGCCCAAGGCCTAAAAACGCGCCCTTTTAGCCTCTTGTGTGCCGTAGCGTTTCCCTGAGATATTTACTTTGTGAGTGCCAGAAAGGCCCGGAACTCACTGTAAAGCAATGTGTGGCTGCCCCTCTGGAACTAGGTGGGTTAAGTGAATGGTACTTTTGAGGGCTTATTTGAAGATCACTTTGCAGTATACAAGAATCAGAGCAGCTGTGCAGTGCCAAATGCAACCAAAGAGACACCTGTGTTCTTTATGCTCCAGGAAGCTCATCTCCAGTCCTCAAGACCCCCAAGAGGTTACGTTTTAAGAATATCCCTGCTTCAGCACAGGTCGCTCATTCAGTGGCTAAGACTGTGCTGAAACAGGGATATCCTTAAAACCTGACCTGTTGGGGATTCTTGAGGACTGGAGTTGAGCGCCCCTGCTCTAACACACAATAATTTGTTAATAGAGGCTTGAAGCAGCATTCGATGTCCATTTTTTAAGCCATCGTCTACTTGCCAGGTTTTTCTAAACATACACACAAAAGAGCAGAAAGCACGAGGTAACTATCAATAATTGTATTACATGGATAAAAATCAGATCCGCGCTTATACAGTAGCTAGATAAATGTAAAATGAAAGTCGGATACAGGAATATATTACAAGCCTCGTGCTGGATGACCCACACTGTCACCTCTTTAGACCGAGTATTTTAGCTTCCAAACGTAAAGCTGGAAGTGACGTCAGGGTTACTGAAAATGCTTACAAAACTCCATGTGTTTGGCTTTAGAGATGCTAATACAGTAGTTATTTTACAATTGAAATTTGGGCCATACAATCTTGAAGTCATTTATTAAGCTGTGTTCAGAAAGCATATTTTTTTTTTTTTAAATTGTCAAAATGTGTGACCCTTGTCTGCCCATTTTTAGCATATAACCAGATTGTCCCTCATTAAATTCCAGGCGAAAACCTATCTTGCACCGGAAGACCTTTTCAAAGAAGAAACAGAAGAAGCCTTGGAACATATACAAATCGCACTGAATGTTCTCAGGAGCTTTAAACATTCATTTTTAAGTGGCAGACGCAAACTGGGAACGTATTACAGGGACAGCAAAGAATTTAAATCATGGGACTTTCAATCTGAAATGGTGTTTGCGAGATATGACAGATTTCTTGAGCGCTTAATGAAGATTGAGGTATTTAAGGCTTCTAATTGCATCCTATTACGTTTTTAGCACTATAAATACTTACCGTAGTGTGCTATGAATTGCAAATGAGGTGACATACGTGTGTTATTTAAGAGAAATGCTACCGTCATGCCCTACATAAGACATATATTCTACTTAAATAATACATTCTTGTAATAATTATTATTATTACTATAATTACACCCACTTGACACAGTTAGTGACCACAACAATTATGTTTAATTGGGTAGATATTATATTTTAAGGCTTTGCTTCTAATATACTGGTATTTTTCATGGGGGAAAAAAATGATGCTGGTGTGCACATTTCTAGATTGAATAATCTTAATACAATTTTAATAGAAATAATTGTGTACACTGTTATATTAATAATGTACTAGATCATTTCTTAAGGATGTGTGTGCATAAAAAATATCCACACGCAAAAACTCCACATCCGGAGGAGTTGAACCCAGTTGGGGCAATAAACTCCAGATAATGCCTGGTTCTGAAGGGATTATTTCAGTAATAATCCCGGAAGAACAGGGCATTACTGGCCAATAATGCCCTGGCTGGAAGAGTTGATGGGTCGAGGCAAAGCCGAGGGACTTTAACCCAGCCAGGGCATTATTGGCCAGTAATGTCCAGTTCTTCGGGGATTATTACTATTATAGGCTAAATGTAGGCTTTTTTAAAATACATTTTTCATAAAAAAGATAGACACTCTTGAAGTCTTATTGATTTTTATCAGCATGATTGTCTACATTCTTTTGCTTTTAGTCCAACAAAACAGATTCTGCTTCCCCCCTCTACACCAACAAAATACACACCAACAGAACACATACTGCAGACAGCTTTCCCAGGGCCCAGGACTAGAGTATCCACAGGAGACCCCCTCCTATGTGTCAGCAGGCTTGCGAGAGCCCCCCATCGTTTTCTCTTACACTGCCCCCTTCTAAGGCCCAGGACATAGTGCACTCAGCGTCGCTGAGCCGCGCTGAACAGATGCACAAAGCCCCTGCATCTGTAATCAGCGCGGCTATAGTTTCTCCCTCCACATGCTTGCTGATGCGTGCAGAGGCTGAGAAACTTCCCCGAGACAGGCAAGTTTGAAATTTGCCGCTCAGGGAAGCAGAGGACCGGTCACGTGACCGCTCCCATCCAATGGGTCTGCAGCCGGTCCGGCATTGTAACTACCAGACAAGACAGAGGCAGCACAGAGGTGTGTGTATGTGTATGTGTATGTGTGTGTATGTATGTGTGAGCATGTGTGTGTGCGTGTGGGCGTGTGTGCGTGTGTGCGTGTGTGTGCGTGTATGTGTGTGTGCATGTGTGTGTGTGTGTGTATGTGTATGTCTGTGTGGTGTGTGCGTGTGCATGTGTGTGTGTGTATGTATGTGTGTGTGTGTGTGTGTGTGTGCATGTGTGTGTGCATGTATGTGAGCGTGCATGTGTGCATGTGTGCATGTGTGTGTGTGTGTGTATATGTATGTATGTATGTATGTTTGTTTGTGCGCGCGTGTGTGCGCGCGTGCGTGCGTGAATATATTTATCAAAGTTGCACAATGTTAATAAATAATTTATTCTCACAACAAGTCTTTTTTTTTTAATTTTTAAAATATTATATAATATACACACACACACACACACACACATATACACACACACACACACACAGGTTCCCAGTGACACACAAACACACAGACCACTTCAAAGTGACACACACACACAGCTACCAAGTGACACACACACTGTGATACCCACCTCCCAAGCGCACTTGCTGTCTCCTCTGCCAGGACAGCAAAAAGCTCCTGGTAGAGCGAGCGACAGCAAGCAAGAGCGAGCAGCAGCACCTAAGTGCTTACTATGTCCCAGACCTAACACACCACTTCAGTCTCTCAACCCCTTCCCACACTCCCCGTCACGCTTTCCTTCCCTCCCTCTGTCTCTCACTCTCCCCCTCCTTCTCATAGACCCCCACCTTTCATCTCCCTCTTACAGCCCTCTCTCAAACTCCCTCCAATGTTACATAGTTACATAGTAGATGAGGTTGAAAAAAGACGTAGGTCCATCAAGTTCAACCTATGCTAAATTTAGACAACAAATACTTTATCCTATATCTATACTTACTTATTGATCCAGAGGAAGGCAAACAAAAAACCTCATTAAGGGGAAAAATTAATTCCTTCCTGACTCCAAGAATTGGCAATCGGATTAATCCCTGGATCAACATCCTTCCCATGTATACTTATTTGGTATATCCCTGTATACCTTTCCCATCTAAATAGATGTCCAGCCTTTTTTTGAACAAATCTATTGTATCTGCCATCACAGTCTCAATGGGTAATGCATTCCACATTTTAACTGCCCTTACTGTAAAGAACACTTTCCTTTGTTGCTGGTGAAATTTCCTTTCCTCCAACCTTAAGGGTTGGCCCGAGTCCATTGTACTGCCCGTGGGATGAATAGTTCTTTTGAAAGCTCCTTGAATTGTCCCCGAATATATTTGTATATAGTTATCATATCCCCTCTTAGACGCCTCTTTTCTAATGTAAATAAATCTAATTTAGCTAGCCTCTCCTCATAAGTTAGATTGTCCATCCCCTTTATTAATTTGGTGGCTCTTCTCTGCACTCTCTCTAGTTCCATAATGTCTTTTCTTAGGATTGGTGCCCAAAATTGTACTCCATATTCAAGGTGTGGTCTCACTAATGCTTTGTAAATGGGCATAATTGTATTTGTACACTTGTATGTATTTCTCTCCCACTCCCCACTCAATAACCCCCCTCCCCAAAAACACACACAATATGCCCCCCTCTCAACAAACACATACACATACTAAGCCCCCTCCCCAATATACACACACAATAAACCCCTCCCCAAATATATATATACACACACACACAAACACACAAACACAATAAGCACCCTCTCCATATATATATGTAGCCCTGTGTGGTTTGGGCTATAGGTCTGCCCTCTTCCTCTTCCTGGCAGTGATACCTGTGTAAGGTCAGGTTTGCAGGAGCAATCATGGGTTTTCCCCAATTCATGCTGTGCAGTGAGTCAGAGTGAAGGCAATGTCATCAGGCCCTGTGTCCAATTAGAAGACACAGGGGTGGTGCCTTCTGGAACTACTTATTGCACAGTACTTCCTATTTAGTTGAGTCTGTCCCCAGAGTGAGAGGGGCAAGGTGGTCCAAACCAAGCTGCTCGGACTGGCAGGCTTGAGGCCTCCCTACGGGGAGTGAGAGGGTACACCCCATACCTCCTATCCTTAAAGAGGATAGGGGAAGAGCAAGACCCACTCTAGGTGTCCTAGGCTGGGAGTGAGGTTAGGGACATCCTGTAGGGAGACAGCTTGCTGTGTGATCTGGCTGCTGAGAAGAGACCAATAAAGACCCTGCACTTTTACCTATACTCCTGCCTGAGAGTGAAGTGTATCGGGAGGAGGGGAAGGAGAACTCTCTTGTACGTACTTCACCCCATACAGCTGGGGGCTGCATGAGATGGAGGCGCTGCACCAGTAAGTGAGATTGAGGCACAACCCCAGAAGCCTGTCCTGTCATCCCCCATGCCATCGCGGGAGA
This sequence comes from Ascaphus truei, assembly GCF_040206685.1. NCBI lineage: Eukaryota > Metazoa > Chordata > Amphibia > Anura > Ascaphidae > Ascaphus > Ascaphus truei. Next base: position 380,610,103 of record NC_134484.1, on the reverse strand, counting down.
CTCAGGGCCCCCTGTTACCAGCAGGTATGCACCACACTGAAACACGTAGCCTGAGCAGTAGATTCCCAAGCCGATCCTATGTGAGATTGGGGGGGGGGGGGGGGGAATAAGGGTTACATATATATATATATATATATATATATATATATATATATATAGTTATACGTTACCGTTACCGTTCCAAGGATTGGTAAACAAGAGACAGCACTCAGTGTTGAAAATCAAAGTGTATTGGTGAAAGCAAAAATACATCCAGAAACCCAACGTTTCGGTCCTACAGAATGGGACCTTCCTCAGGGGGATACACACACACACACACACACACACACACACACACACACACACACACACACACACACACACACACACACACACACACACACACACACACACACACACACACACAACACAAAATAAGCCCCCTCCCCAAATATACACACACACACACACACACAATAATCCCCCTTCCAAAATACACACAAACAATAAGCCCCCTCTCCAAATACACACACACTAGCCCCCCTCCCCAAATACACACACACACACACATACACACACACACACACACACACACACACACACACACACACACACACACACACACACACACACACACACACACACACACACACACACACACACACACACAATAACATCCCTCTCCAAATACACACACAATAACCCCCTCCTCTCACACACATACACACAAACTATAAGCCTCCTCCCCAAATACACACACAATAGCCCCCCTCCCCAAATATACACACAATATCCCCCCACCCCAAATACACCCATACACACACAAAATAAGCCCCCTCCTCAAATACACACACATTAAGCCATTAAGCTCCCCCCCAAACACACACACAATAACCTCCCTCCCCAAATACACATACACAATAACCCCCTCCCCACACACACACACATACACAATAACCCCCCTACCCAAATACACACACACCCATTGGAGGGTAAGAGGCCTGAGCGGGTGGTATAAGGGGGTCATGAGCATGTGGACTTACCTGGGGGCCCATGGATGGGCCTGCTGGATCAGCATGGCAGTACACAGGAGAACCCTGCAGGTCTGCAGAGGAAAAGAGGGAGAGATGGGCGGTGACAAGGGAAGGGGAGGGCCCTTCAGGAGCGGAGAAAGGGGGTGGCAACGAGATAACAACAGGAGGGCCCTGCTGGAGGGGAGGGACAGATGGAGGCAGCAGCCAGAAAAGGGGAGGGAAAAAAGGAGAAGGCCCAACTAGTGTGCGCATAGGAAACTGTAGAGTTGCCGGCAGGGAGGCCAGGGCCCCTTAACTGTCCGGGCCCGAGACAGACAAACATATACCAACAAAACACTCTGCTGCCCCCTCTAGACCCACAAAACACACAGCAGACACACACGCACACCTTTCTCCTCACTCTCATGTGCAGAGCTCTATCAGGCAGGGTGGGGGAAGAGTCAGTGCCTTGCTGGTGCCTTCTGTCCAATCACATCCTGTGGCTGAGAGCTACTCCCATTCTGTGTGGATGAGACCTGAAAGCGGATTGGCTGAAAAACTTGGCAAGTTGCCAAATATTCTGGGGCATTACTGAATAAATAATGCACAGAATTTTAACCAATTGGAGAGCAGGGATTTCAATAATGCCCGGCATGTAACAGCTTTAGCCTATAATTTATTTTAATGTCAGCATCTGTTACTAGTTCACATTTGTGGGCATTTCTAGGCTTTAAATGCTCAGTATTTCGACCAAACAGAAAACTTGGTGTCTGAATGTTCTAAAGCTTTAGCTTATACATGTACAGTATATGTGCAGTTGAGGGCCATGATTAACTACTGTACTCCTCCCTAAAAACATTAATCAGACCTAATATATTGATATGGAACACCACTATGAACACACATAAGTATAATGATGGACATGCCCTCCGGCCAATGAGTATGAACCAAGGAAAGGACTGAGATGATAAGATAACCAAGAGGGATGATCTCATGGCAGGAGGAGCTAAGAGAGAGATATAGCAAGAGAGGAGAACGTGAGTGGGAGGAGACCTGCAGAGAGAAAGAGTGAGAGAGAAAAGAGGAACTGTCCCCTGGAGCCTGGCGATAGTTACAGCGCAGTGACAGAGCCTTCCCAGACTGACAGAGCAGCACGTACTGGAGGCATTGGCTATCAGCAAGCGGAAACAGCACATTGTCAAGTAAAGGGGACCCGTGTAAACAGGGGGTCTTGAAGCTGTGAGTAGATGAAGCGGAGACACATCGAAGGGATTGGAACTACAGCACTTCAGTATCCTTTTCATCATACACATCTACCACCATTCTTAGCGAAGTAACAGGCCTGCACCTATTAACACACCTACATCTCACACAAGCTCCACCGCTGTACCAGCACCAACAGTGGCCCATTAGTTAGCATTTGGGCTACCAGGGCAGAGTAAGAGACACTGAGAGATACTTGTCATAAGTATTGTGTGTAGTCCTCCAAATCTGAGGGCCCCGATATGGGATTTCGGTGTTTCTCATGGGTATATATATATATATATATATATATATATATATATATATATATATATAAAGTATTGTTATCCAAAAGATATGTATCTCTCGCTGCGTTTTCTGACCCCAGCTTGATCCCTTGCTGGCTGACTTACACACATGAGAGGTTGACTCAGGCCGCCGTCCTTGTGTCCACACATTAATACATCTAGGGAAATAAGGAGTGGTTACATATAAATGACTTGTTACTGCCTAGACTATCTAATCTGCCTGGTTACTATGAACTCAGAATTATGGACTAAAACACTTCATTACCTGTAATACAGTAGGTTTCTCTGGGCTATTTGCAAACAAGATGTGGAGCAAATTCTAAAAATCATGGAAAAATGCAATATACTAATTTTCTGTCATTTGGAGGCATAAAATTGGGAGAGAAACATAATAAGTTTATATTGTCCCATATTTGCCAAATTGTTTGTGAATGTTCATGCAAAGATGCTAAGAAAGGGGTTTGTAGTTGGCAGTTTCTGGCAAAGTTACATATATCTCTTTTTGTCAGCTACAAATGTCTAAAATGTGTCACGTTCACAGACTTACAGTATATAAAAGTTTTCATGAGTTAGTTCCCTCGTTTGTTTCAATCAGGCTTTAACTAAATCATTACCCCCTCCTCCAATAGTATAGTGTACATGGTGCATATGCATATATTTAAATATACCAGGATATATGTGTATATATATCAAGAAAGAGTAAAAACACAATACATGTATTTAAATGATAACAGTGTTGTTTGTTTGTTATTTTTGTCATTTGTTATAGGATATTTTTGTAACCATGGTGGAATTTGAAAAATTGGAAAAATTGGAGTTTGGTGGAAATAAGGGAAAAGCCTTAAATGAGCAGATATTTTATCTGCATGAAATGTTTATTGAAACCTGCAAAGTGTTTAAAGAAAGCACACAAGATCCAACAGATTATGCCAATATGGTATGATGCTCATATTTTTCATTCTTCTCCCCACCATTAATATTTGTTTTGTACAACCCTAATCTCAATGTACTGTCAGTAAAAGCATGGCATGTTTTTAGACTTTCCTCTGTAACAATAGGGCAAGCAATGAGACAGCTTGTAACAAGAAAATGTTCAGGATCCTTGACTAAAATAGGCCTGTTCATTTTGTACCGATGCCTAATATAGACTTTTTTTGCCTTTACTGATCTGAGTGCAGTCTTCCTTTACCGGACGTGAGAATGGTAATGTTGTTCTATATATATATATATATATATATATATTACAACAAGACAAACTGCCTGCAACAGACTAAGCAAATAATGAGTACTTAAATTAGTAATATAATAACCACTAACTAGAAGTAATATCTAACTAGTGTGTCTCTGGTATTTAAACATAACTTGGGGATTTCAAGTAAAAAAGTAAGAAACCATGGAACCTAGCAACATATGTATTTTGTGTGTAGGGTGTTAACTACATTTCCTTTAATTCTATATCCTGTTTGTATTAACCTCTATAGCAAAATCAATAAACCTTTAATTTCCTTGCAATATTTAGTATAGTACACATTTCTTAATGTTGTTGCGTTATACTTCTTGTTGAACTTTTTACCGTTTAATTGCAAAAGTCTTCTTATTTCTCTACTGCATCCAAAGATGTTCTGTCCTTCAGGTTAATCCTTAGTGGAGTGCTTCTAATAAAAAACACAATGTCTAAAATGGGGATTAGGAATGTAATAGTAGCTGATGAAGCGTTAATTGGAAATGTAATGTAGGTAATGCCACTCAAGGCAAAGCACTGGTTGTCACAACCTGCAATCTGGAATGCCTGGGAGAAAATGAATCATTCACTCCAGTGTCAAAGTTTCAGGCAAAGTACATTACATTCAAATAGTAATCGTCTGATGTGAGAAAACTCTTGGGTCTGATTTGTTCTGGTATAAACATTTAAGGGCCTTTTCATAGAGCTGCAGTAGCTATACTGTTTGTGATGAGATAATTGGAGCTTGCCACATGCAGTACTAGAAGAACTAGAGCAGCCAGGAATAGTCAGTCAGAGCTTGGATACTTGTTCTGCATTATGCATATGAGAGTAGTTTACAGACCAGACACACATTAAAATATGGCGGGTAGAAGTATGACAAAAAACATTCCATGGTACAGGGGTACAGGGGTACAGAAATACTAGAAAATACTTAACACACTACTATTCATTTCACAAGCCTACTCAAATTGGGCCTACTCAAAAGGGCTGTCTGTTGAGTGCTGGTTTTGTGCTTAACATACTGTAGGCTTGATTGTGCCAGCTACAGTATAAAATGCAACACTGGCTAATTTATGTTTAGAGGAAGTTTGGAAGCTAAAAAGAGGCATGCTTAGCCATATTTTGTGCTTTTATGACTTTATAACTTCTTAAATAATATAATAATATGTTCTTGTACTGTATAGCGCTTCTAGTTTTACATAGAGCTTTTCAGAGACATTTTGCAGGCACAGGTCCCTGCCCCGTGGAGCTTACAATCTATGTTTTTGGTACCTGAGGCACAGGGAGATAAAGTGACTTGCTAAAGTGACTTGCCCAAGGAGCCAACACCAGGAATTGAACCAGGTCCCCCTACTTCAAGCTCAGTGCCAGTCAGGGTCGTTACTCACTGATCCACTCCTTCTCCTTAAATATTTAGCACTACGCATGTGCAATTTTTAACCTGTCCATAAAACTAAACGTTTTGCAATAAAAGTCTTGTTTCTTAAGAACCCTAAATATATTCCTAAATAGCACCAAGTACAAAACCAGATTTTAATCCGAAACCATCATTTTTGCACCAGGGCTTTGATCGGAGAACAACTCTAAACCTGCCCCACTCACTGGGCGCTACTTAGCTCCAGATTGTACTGTTAGATCATTTTTTTTATATAGATATTGTGCAGGTTGTGACACCTTAATTCAACTATCAGTCAAGGTAGATGTTGTTGAACATTGAAATTGCACCTGTATTATTTGCATTAGTGCAAAACTGTGAAATTGCACATTCATAGTGCAAACAATTTAAGAAGTTCTTAAATGCAGAATTCAGTAAAACTCTGGGGCCTGTGTACTAATATTATATTTTAGATCAATTTTCAGTGCTCTCAAATAATTCACACTTTCATAAAGTATGCATTTGTTGTTGTAAATTATTTTTGACGCGTTGCGTCATGTTGAATATCTGGTTGATACCATTCAGATTAAAACATTATTTATAACTTGTTTTGGTAAATATACTGTACATTATTAGTGCAATATTATTTCTAATAGCCAAACTGTGAAAATAATCCATTTTGGTAACATTATCGCTGTGTCAAAAAAATAATTTGAGTTGATAGATAGCAACTTAATTTGGTGCTAACATTAGTTGCAGACTTTTTACGACTTACGCCAAGTTGAACTTGGCAGATAGTTTTGAGGCACTTTCTCCCTTTTTATTTGGTTCAAAGAAACATTATTTTTAGTACATATCATTAATAATTAGTGTTGTCAAAATGTGTGCACCAAAGAAATGAACCCCCCCACCCCACATGTTTGACACTGCTAGTGCCGATTAGTACACACACACAAATTAAAAAAAGAATTCTGTGAACCAATTTTGCATTTAAAAACCTGTTTGAGACACATCTTACTATATATTTCTGAAAGCGTCATATGTTTCTGTGTCTGTATGTGTCTCCCTGTGTCCCTCCCTGTGTCCCTAGCGGCTATCCCATTGGACCTTGGGCCAGGCCAATGAGATTGCTCCCTTGGCCCGCCCGCCCCCGCACACCTCTCATTGGCCTGAGGCGGAGTGACGGGCCAAAGGAGAGACGGAGAGACACACACACACACACACACACCACCCCCCACCCCCCTCCCCCACGCTCTCTGCGGCTCTCCCCTCACATAGGCCGCTCCCCCAGCTGACCATCCCCGAGAGCGCTCCCCACGGCTCTCACCACCCATAGGCCACTCCCTCACCCGGTGCTCTCCCTCACCCCCCATCCGCTCACCCCCCCACTCTCCCCCCCCGCCCGCTCACCCCCCTCTCCCCCCGCTCTCCCCCCCGCTCACCCCCCCGCTCACCCCCACCCTGCTTATCCCCCCCCCCCACACACACAGAGCACGCTCTCTGCGGCTTTCCCCTCACACAGGCTGCTCCCCGTCCAAGAGGCCTCTCCTCCGGCTCTCTCCGCCTCTCCCCGTGAGAGGCACAGCACCTCCTCACCGGAGCATCTCAGCCTCTCTGCGGAGGAGCCCGAGGTGGAGGAGGAGGGCGGCCGGTACCCGTAGGAAGAGGAGCGCGGCCATGTGCAAGGTGAGTAAACGCAGGGGAATGGGTTATTTAACACCTCCCTGACTCCCCCTGCCCTTTGGCCCCCCTGCCCTTTGCCCCCCCTTGCCCTCCCTGCCCCCCTACCCCCCTGCCCACCTGCCCTCTGCCCCCCCTGCCCTTTGCCCCCTGCCCTCCCTCCCCCTGGCCTTTGCCCCCTGCCCTCCCTCCCCCTGCCCTTTGTCCCCTGCCACTCTCCACCTGCCCCTCCTCCCCCTGCCCCCCCAGCCCTTTGCCCCCTGCCCTTTGCACCCTGCCCCCCTGCCCTTTGCCCCCTGCCCTCCCTCCCCCTGCCCTCCCTTCCCCTGCTCTTTGACCCCTGCCCTTTGCCCCCTGCCCTCCCTCCTCCTGCCCTCCCTCCCCCTGCCCTTTGCCCCCTGCCCTCCCTCCCCCTGCCCTTTGCCCCCTGCCCTCCCTCCCCCTGCCCTTTGCCCTTTGCCCCTCCCTCCCCCTGCCCTTTGCCCCCTGCCCTTTGTCCCCTGCCACCCTCCACCTGCCCTTTGTCCCCTGCCACCCTCCACCTGCCCCTGCCCCCCCAGCCCTTTGCCCTTTGTCCCTCCCTGCCCTTTGCCCACCCCTCCCCTCCCTGACCTTTGCCCCTCCCTGCCCTTTGCCCCGCCCCTCCCTCCCATCCCTGCCCCTCCCTGCCCAACCCGCCCCTCCCTGCAACCCTCCCCTGCCCCTCCCTGCACTCCCTGCCCCCCTCCCTGCCCTTTGCCCCCCCGCCCCTCCCTGCCCTTTGCCCCCCTGCCCCTCCCTGCCCTTTGCCCCTCCGTCCATCCCTGCCCTTTGCCCCCCTGCCCGTCCCTGCCCGTCCCTGCCCTTTGCCCCCCCGCCCCTCCCTGCCCTTTGCCCCCTGCCCTTTGTCCTCCCCACCCTTCGATGCCCCTTGGGCCCCCCCCGCCCTTTGACGCCCCTCCCCCCCGCCCTTCCACTCCCCTCCCCCCCACCTTTCCACTCCATGCCCCCTGCCCTTCCACGCCCGGGCAACGCCGGGTATATCAGCTAGTAACATATATATAGCACATGCATAGCACTTACATAGCACATGGGCCCCTCTAAATCTTGTCCAGTATGTTCGTTTTCATGTCCACACCCAGAATTTAAATGTGTAATGTTTTGGATATTGGAGAAACCTGTGATGGATTATATCCTCCTTTATGTCACTGTGACGGGAGCTTTGTGACAGGCTATTAATAATACACCAAAAAATATATATAACTGGGTTAAACTGGGACGAGACTTAGATATGATAAAATATAATTTATTCCTTGATAAAGGTGAACACACAAGATATACAAATAACAGGCAAAATATGGACACTTACTTAAAGTTTAGGACAAGAAGGCCATCAGGATACAGGATGGCCATTTCTTCCAGAATTCAGTTGACATCACAGCAAGACAGGCAGGTCATGAAGACACATGAAGGACCTCTGGCATGAAGACATTTGAGTAAGGGTTGACTCTGACTTAAATACCTTGTCAAACTCATCTCTTAACCCTAGATGCCGAAAAGTCTAGAAAAAGTTTTTGAAGCAGATTTTGGGCTTCCATTGTTTAGTGTGAAGTATCACACTTAAACTAGTCAGTTCCTGGGCCCAGCATAAACAATTAGGCAATTAGCCTTTGATCACCTGGCTTTGTAAATCCTGGCAAGATGTTCTTCCTGCCTATTAACATAACAGTGGAGTCTGCAGTTTCCAGAACAGAACCAAAATTCCATATACACTGTAAATAACTTCATAACTTCAGTTCAGAAATACTTACTGGCACGCAAGACATATTAATACATTCCGTCACGCATGAGGCTCCCAATGAGACTAAATATTACCGTGTAATACTAAAATTAAGAGAGATATTAATATCTGGCTCTTAGTATATGTTAGATATCAAGTGTTTAGAATCATTATTTGTGGCTCGGTCCCACGAATACACATATGTAACTCTTAGCATGTTCAGCCGAGGACATCTCATAATATTCTTATATATAGGTCACTCCTTCTGATCTCTCCTTGGGTAACCCCACCCCTGGCCCCAATCAATCAATCTCTTTGAAGCAGGGACCCCTGGGTAGTGGACATTTGTCACCTGGTGTTAGATTTCACACTCAATGCCCCAGACCTCCTGAATCAGAGGCGTTTGTAAGTGTGAGTTATAACGCTCACAACCCACTCCAGCTTCCTAACCATTTGGTCGCTCTCCTGACCATTTGCATTTAGTAGGCAGGCATCTTTGAGGGTAATTTAAACAAAGGGCTAGAATCACTGTTTTAACATTAACCCTTTCCCTCCCGCAGCAACCCTAGTATATGTGTGGGTGCAAATACTAGGATAACACAATACAGTTACACAGGGGAATAAGCATTTGGATATTGAAGCGAGGTAAAGACACATTACTGGACCTCAGTCCAGTTAACCCTTTGCTTCCCAGGTGAGGGTAGAGGGTGGCCAATTGGGCTGAAACCCCTTTAATCCCAGTTCAAATCCTCCCCATCGTCACAGTCACCTATGGCAAGGTTTTATGTCACCTATGGCAAGGGTTCATGTCACCTATGGCAAGGGTTCATGTCACCTATGGCGAGGGTTTATGTCACTTTTGTACCGAGCAAAATCCTGTTAAGTTCGATTAATGCAAAATTCCAGACCTCAAATGAATTGCGTGTATGTACCAAGCTCCCAAAAGGTGCATCTTGACAAATACAATTATTTCTTTCTGTCTACTTCACAGGTAATCAACTTGTAAATAAATTGTAATATTCTTACTGTTGCACTGGATTTGTAGTCATTGTAACTACTGTATATATTGTGACATGTCTATTATAGATTACTACATGAGAGAGAAGCAGCTTGATAGTTTAAAATCCTTTCCATAAAAAAGATTGGCATCTGAAAACTAAAGAATGCTAAACAAATACAAATAAACATAGCTTTATAGCAAGTTTCAACAGGCATGCCTTATCTAGTCCTTTTTGTTGTTTCAGTAGTGAGTTTGGCCAATATTTACCAGACAGTGCTAAAGGAACAAACCTGCTGAAATTAATATTGTTTATTTTTAATATAATAGCAACTGGTGGTCCTCCAAAATGAAACCACGCTATTTTATAACTCCCAGCATCCCACACTCTTGATATACTAACCATTTTAGTTGCTGGTGTTACTGCTTGGACATGTGACGGTTGTCCATTGAAGATGCTTTAAAGCCCATTCATTGGACTAAAGTTAAAAGATCATCCTATTGAACACAGTCCATTAAAAACAGGTTACAGCATTTTTATCTAGTATTGGGAACATTCAGTTACTTTAGAAATATCTATAATGTTAACATTATATTCAAGCTGTTGTTCCCTTACGCAAGTCATTCAAGGTACAGTACTACTGCACCGACACACTTTATTCAAGCAAATACCCAGTATGTACCTGGCAGATACCTGGAATGCACCGCTCCTCACCTCTGACAAGCCCCGTTGCGTTTGCCTTCCCAGCATGGGTTCATGCCTGGCTGACGGGCGGCTGATCTGTTAAATGATAATGATTAGGATTTAATAGGCTGCAATGCTTCGCGTGTCTACCAGATGGCATAAATTCATGAATTGTAATGCAGTATATATATATATACTGTGCAGTATTGCAGCCAGCGGGAATAAAATGCTTCAATCCCTGCCTGGAAAATAACCCAATGCACTCGGGCAGAAAACAGTCACAAACCTCAATACACCCGGGTATACCCGAATTCGTGGGACTAGCCGAGCTCGAATAAAGTGTGTCGCCAGTGTATTATAGTCTACTAATTTCTAGACTGCAAAATATTTGTTCTTCTTTATTACAACATTTATATAGCGCCCTTCAGGGCAGATGACAGCTTTCTCGGGGCCCAGGACTAAAGTTTCCACCGGTGCCCCACCTGTGGCCTTGCGAGAACCCATCCATCACCCCCCTGTTTTCTCTTACACTCCCCCCTCTTCTTACACACCTCGCTCTCACCCCCTCTTACTCTCCCCAGTCACCCTTTCCTTCCCCACCTCCCTCTCTTACACACCCACTTTTCCCACTGCCTTCTCTCACCCTGTTCCCCCCCATGTATTTCTCCCCCATCCCTACACTCAATAATCCCCCTCCTCAATACACAAACACATACACACTAAGCCCCCCTCCCGAAATACACACACACACACACACCCAATAAGCCCCCTCCCCAAATACACACCCACCCAAAATGCCCCCTCCCCAAATACACAGACAATAAGCCCCCCTCTTAACACACACACACACTAAGCCCCCCCATCACACACACACAACAAGCCCCCTCCCCAAATACACAAACAATAAGCATTTTCTCCCCAAATACACACACACACACACACAATAAGCCCCCCTCCCCAAAAACAAAAATACAAACACACACACAACTTGTGGGGGTAAGTAAGGGGCCTGGGAGGGTGGTATAAGGGGACCTGGGACATGTGGGTTTACCTGGGGCCTGCTAGACACATGGCCGGTGCGCAGGAGAGCCCTGCAGGCCAGCCAAAGAGGCTGGGGAAGGTAGGGCTAGATGGGCGGTGCAGAGCAAGGGGAGGGCTTTCTTCCCTGCAGAGAGTGAACTGTAGGGTTGCTGTAGAACCCTGGTGCCGATAATTAGACCACTCTGGTGTTTTCTTCAATTGGATATTTTTTTCTATCTAGCACAGACACCCTCTGTAGTATACTTAACACTGAGTGTGCAGCCATTTCCTAAAAATAATAAAATATATACATATATATTTATAGAGGTTATAGAGGTAAAAGTCATTAACTACGTTCTTTGGATACTGTGTAAAAGGCGATTACATTTTCTTTTTGACAGGAACAATTCTGTATTTGAAAAAGAAGATATTTTGATATGACAAGTTCTGAAGATTATGGGTCTTTAATGAGTTTTTCAATAGAAATATCAAGAAACGCCAAGTCAGGAACTACATTTAGTGCGTATTTGCCAAAAATGCACTTAATTAGTTTTACCTCTACAATAACAATGTATTGATACAGTATTCTTGTAAGTCATTTATTAACATGCCTTTTTGTTATTAATGATCAAATTCTCTTCTGCAGGAATTTGAACAAGACTACATAGACTTTAAGGCCAAAGTACTAGATTTTGATACACAGATTGCATCACTGCTTTGTGTAGCTTTTAAGGATTGTTGCGGTTTAGAGTCGGCATTCAAGGTAGGATCCATGTTCTAACGTTTTGTCCAACTAACCTGTAAGGAATTGTTATGGTTGGTAACAAAGATTGCAATTCTGTAGCTTCAAAGCTTGAAAAGTGAAATCTACAGTATGATGAAAATACTCTTTAGTTTGTATTTTTCGGACTATATAACGGGACAGCAACGAGACTACTCTGCAAAATGTGGATTAACTGAGGAAGGAGAGAGAAAGATTGGGAGAGTGAAGAGAGAGGGCAAAGGAGACAGGTTACCTATAACATTTTTGAATGCATTTATCTTCTTCCATTGTCAGCCACGGGTACCAACTTTATAATAATAATAATAAAAAAAGCATGTTCTTGTATAGTGTTGCTAGTTTTACATAGCGCTTTACAGAGACAATTTTGCAGGCACAGGTCCCTGCCCTGTGGAGCTTACAATCTATGTTTTGGTGCCTGTGGCACAGGGAGATAAAGTGACTTGCCCAAGGTCACAAGGAGCAGACAATGGGAATTGAACCACGTTCCCTTGCTTCAAACTCAGTGCCAGTCAATGTCTTTACTCACTGAGCCACTCCTTCTCCCTTATCATGCAGAGGATATAATATTACAATAACTGCTTCAGAAGCTCTTATGAAGTAAAGATGCGAAGAACAAAACTGTATCATTTTCTTCCACATATGCATTTGTAAAGAGCACTTTATTTGACAGATGTTTTTGCCACACTGTAGCATACAACTTAAACTTGCTGAGCAGATTAGAGAAATGCTGTAGAAAGTGGTGAATAATACTAGGAGTTGGACACTATAAGCAGCCCATGCTGCAATAAGTAATGTGTAAAGGGTTTAAATCTACTTCTGCAGAATATTGTGCAATTCTTTACCACTTTGCACAACATATTTTGTGCATGTTTACGATAGAGGTCACACAGGAACATGTGATGCATTCTGTACATCAAGCAGTTGAAATCAAGGGGGAGGAAATAAAAAGTAACTACAGTATGTTTCTTTATGTCATAGTATACATATAATTCTCTTTATCGGAGCACCAAGCAAACTTTCCACTTCATCTTTCTAGCTGGTCATTTGTGAATACAGGCAGCAATTTGATAGTATTACCAGACACACTGCAGTAAATCAATATAGTAACTACGGAACTTCCTGTTTGCTATGCTGGAACACATGCATGCGTGTTCTTCCCTGTTGTCTTATTAGAAAAGTAGAAGGATGAATGCATACAAGCCTATTTACACCATGGCAATCTTTCAGAAACACACTTGCACCAGATAAAATGGTGGGCTAAAGGGACATATTTAAAAGAAAGATTACCCAATATTGAATCCAATCTGATCTCTGACTTCTCATTGCAGTTGTTGGCCATCTCTGGTTATTTTCTGGAAAGGCAAGTTATTCTGGATATATTCAGCCCAAACTATTCCACATTGCTCCAGATGTACGGCCAGGAGCTAGATAAATGCAAACAATTGTATGATGAGCATGTTAAGCAGGTATGTCGCAAAACAGGGATGTTCCCGATGTAATATTACAAGCAATGTAAACAATTGGTTAAGTACACATAAATATAAATGAAACAAGAATGTAGAGTCATGTACAATATTATTTGGGCATGGTCTTAAAACATAATTTTATATTGAGCAGATACAAACTGAAGTTGTACACAAAAATATGCCAATAACATCGGGGAACCTGAAATGGACAAAGGAACTCAAAGACCGGATACAGTCACCGTGGTCAAATTTCAGATTTATCCAACATCCGTAAGTCCGATTTGAATTTCCTTTAAATAGGTGGTTTAATCAGCTTGATCACTACCGTGTGCAGTGTGTCTACATGTTGCCCTTATTCCTAGACAGTGAATTCCAGTATGTTGCCGGGTATGCTTATGTTTGGTTTTGCATGGGTATATTAACCCCTTGTGTGCAATGCCTTTCCCCCGAGATATTAACCCCACGAGTGCCAGAAGGGCCCGGAACTCACTGCAAAGCAATTTGTTGCTGGCCCTCTGGCACTAGAAGGGTTTAGTGAATGGCACTTTTGAGGGCTTATTTGAAGATCACTTTGCAGTATACAGAGCAGAGCAGCTGTGCAGCACCAAATGCAACCAAATGGACACCAGTGTTCTTTATGCTCTAGGCCATGGGAGCTCAACTTCAGTCCTCAAGACCCCAACAGGTCAGGCTTTCATGATATCCCTGCTTCAGCACATGTGGCTCAATCAGTTGCTCAGTCGAAGACTACACCAACTGTGCTGAAGCAGGGATATTCTTAAACTTCCAAAAAAGGAGGCTGCGCTCGTCCGTTGCTTTCAGGGTCTGTCTTGGAGTGATTTTCTTTTCCCGCAGCTCCTTCACTCTCCGGTGATCAGCCGGGCCAACAGTCAATCGAAATGTACAAAAAAGTTGGAGAGCAGAGAAGAAGAAAATTAGGTGCTAAACAATCGTCACTTTATTTGTTAGTATACTGTATAATAAAACTTACAATAGGGTATAACTGTGTGCACGATGGGGCTCCCACGTTCATCCGTAGTTAGCGTCGTCACTACCCCTTCCCGGACCGTTCTCTCCTACTGCGGATCCCCGCAGAGTTCCTGAACCGGAACCGGAAGTCTACCCACTAGAGCTTGGTGGGGGGGCTCTCAACGGCATTAGCAATAGCAATAGCTGGCGGGGGTGACGTTAGAAACCAGGAGACGGGTACCCCTATCGTGCAGGTATTACACTCCTGGATAGACGTGTAACCCAAACTATTGAGCAACCCCTCAACGCGTTTCGCGCAACTAGCGCTTCATCAGGAGGTATTGGGGCATACCAGGAGGCGGCCTTATATAAGACACCACCCCCTGATTGCCCCTAACACAAAAAACATGTGTAAACTTGCTACAGATATTTTCTAATGGTTTTGTGACAAATGACATACAAAAACATATAACAAACTCAAAAAATTCCTATAAAATTGCCCTTCAAATATCGTAAAAAATCTCTATAAAATGTTTTAAAATTCTTAAAAACGATACCTTAAATTAGCATATATTGTTACAACCCTATTTGATACACACTATACATAAAACACATTTTTAATAGTTATTGCTCGAAACAATAAAATATATTCCTATCAACAATTGATACTATCAGTAATTAATAATTTATTCCTAAACTTCACCATTACATAAACCTAAATAAACCTTATTTTAAATTATATATTATATATAAATAAATATAAATTACCAAAACATCTCATTATTACCATATTAAAACTGTTTACTTTTTACCTATACTACAAATGAATCAATTTACAGTGTTTGAGTTAAAAATCTGAAAACGTCATCTGAGGAAGGGGTTAAGTTCTATCATTTCATTTAGGCCACCAGGTATTTTGCTTTTTAATGTATAGATCCAATATTGTTCTCTATGGAGTAACTTTAATTCCCTATTGCCCTTCCTAATGTCTCTTTATATAATTTCCAGGCCTCTAAAACGTAAACCTTTTGTTTCCCCATTGTGATACTCCAAAAAAATGTAATGCCAGATTATGTACTTTTTTACCTAGTTCAACATTACGTTTGGCATTTTTTATACCACTTAAGTGCTATATAGGAATTTTTTGAGTTTGTTATATGTTTTTGTATGTCATTTGTCACAAAACCATTAGAAAATATCTGTAGCAAGTTTACACATGTTTTTTGTGTTAGGGGCAATCAGGGGGTGGTGTCTTATATAAGGCCGCCTCCTGGTATGCCCCAATACCTCCTGATGAAGCGCTAGTTGCGCGAAACACGTTGAGGGGTTGCTCAATAGTTTGGGTTACACGTCTATCCAGGAGTGTAATACCTGCACGATAGGGGTACCCGTCTCCTGGTTTCTAACGTCACCCCCGCCAGCTATTGCTATTGCTAATGCCGTTGAGAGCCCCCCCACCAATCTCTAGTGGGTAGACTTCCGGTTCTGGTTCAGGAACTCTGCGGGGATCCGCAGTAGGAGAGAACGGTCCGGGCAGGGGTAGTGACGACGCTAACTACGGATGAACGTGGGAGCCCCATCGTGCACACAGTTATACCCTATTGTAAGTTTTATTATACAGTGTACTAACAAATAAAGTGACGATTGTTTAACACCTAATTTTCTTCTTCTCTGCTCTCCAACTTTTTTGTATACTCTTAAACTTGACCTGTTGGGGATCTTGAGGACTAGAGTTGAGGTGTTACATTTGGAACTGCACCGCTGCTCTACTTTTTGTATACTGAGAAGTGATCTTGAAATAAGCCCTCAAAAGTACCACTCACTTAACCCTTCTAGTTCAAGCCCAGGGAGATAAGGGGACTGATTCTACTGCATATGCACCAAGGTTTCGATCAGCCACTTCGGCACATATAGAGTCAACCCTAAAGTCATTCTTCAAAGGTCACAAAAAGCTGACAGTGGCATCTACAACGGGTTCACCCAGGTCAAAGGTAGTGATGTTACCACAATACAGTACTACTGTACATCTTTTTTTCTATTGGTATTTTCATCACCAGTCTGATTCATAGATTTATTTCCCAGATTCCTGCAGCCCTGAATTAAGGTTTTTGGGCAAGTTTTTTTAACGAGTCAAATAAAACTGTGTTGGACTGAATAAGTGGATGCTGTTACCCAGAATTGAAGGACCATTTAACCTTGTTGTTCTATCCTTGTTTTCAGTTATCTGTTATTTGCTTCCCAGATGTAATATGATTATAGACATTGTCATGCTTTGGCATCTTTGACATCTTTGGCATTTAATTATTAATTTGACTTGCAGACACTACTCCAAACAAAATGAAAGAAAAAGAAAAGAGAAATATATTTATAAGCAATGATAATTTAGGGACATGCTAGATAGATTGTACATGATAATTATAATTATTCCAAAATGAATCAAACCTTGTTTTACTTAACTTTAAATATTCCCTATAGAAGCATGGAAGGTCGGGATGCTGCATCTGTTTATCAAAAATATATGGAGATGATGACATTATTAGACCAATATGAAGATCTTGCATATGAGAAATGGATTTCTGAAGTGGATGAAGTCTGTGAGTTTAATCTGGACATGCCACTTATCAAACGCAACCCTGAAAATGGTCTTCTGAGTGTGAATTTTGACGCAAAGGTATTAGTTTACTTTAATGTATTTAAATAATGTCCAGAAATCAGACCTGTATGGTCCTTTTTTGGCACTAAATATCATAAATGTCATTCCCATGAACAAGCCAGGTATCCCATGTCTCTAAATCATAATCACACTGACTGTGTACAATGGTTATAATACTATTCTAGCAGCAGCCCTTGAATTTGTCAGGATTGTGTACTAGAGTAATGGAATCTCTATCAAACCAGATTTCTTGAGGTTCCTTGTTTTGTAGAGATGGGCAAATTTGTTTTGCGGATTTTGATCCACCTCGGATTGGCCGGTTTCTTTGGTCTGCGGATTAATGCGGATTAGTCTCAAAAATGGTGATTTGCCTTTTGCAGATTTTTTTAACACCTTCAACCCATTTGCGGATTCCGCAATCCTGGTGGATTTTAATAATCCACTCCATGGATTCAGTAATCCGTATGGGGAATGCTGAATCTGCCAATTGGAATCTTAAAATCCGTCAGCGGATTGCGGAATCCGAGGAGGAATTGTTAAAATCTACTAGTCAATTGTGTCCAATGGTGGTTTTGGATAAATCTGTGCGGATTTAAACTGTAACAATCCATCGGCGGATTATACACTGCAGAATGGATTTTGAATGGCAAATTTGTGAAAATCCGCGAAACAGATTTGGACAGTTTCACCCATCTTTATTGTTTTGGTCTTCTTTCATTTTTCTTCTTTCTATCTTTGAATTTATATGTAATTTTCAGCAAACCAAATCGGTGATCACTCTTTGGGTCAAACCGGTTATGAACTGTGAAGTCTTAAATTACATGTTTCTTGTTAGGTTGGATATGGTCATTTTCATTCTTGATTCCATTGGGTCCACTCCATGTCCATACGTCTTGATTAAATGTATTAATTTAATTCATGATGTAGAAGTTTTCGCGTTCTGCAAATTTTACCAATCTATCTTGATGACCATTCCTGTTGCTGTAATAATACTTACCAACTGATGCTTCGTTTTTCTGTTGGGCACCAATCTTTGCATTGAAAGCTCCCATAATTATCTTGAGATTAAGTTGGTTTCTTTCATAGTAGAAGTCTCCTACTACATTGGAATAATTTGAAGCCTGTATCTCTTTGTCAACTAAATTACTACTCATGCTGCTCTTTCAAATGCATCTCTTGTTAACAATGAATCGTACTCCACTCATTTTTCCATTTTCTGTACATATGCAATATAATAGGTGTCTGCTTTCGAGCTCAATGAGGCCTTCATCTTTTCTTCTTACTTCACGAAGGCCAACAATATCCTGTTTAATCTTACCAAGCTTGTCTTCCCGTTCTTACACTGCTGCCTTACTTGAGAGAGTCCGGCAGTTGTAGGTAGCTACAGTAGATTAATGTTTGAATGACAGCTGTTGCTTAACTTTTGGGGATTCTAAGCACCCTAAATGCTGTCAAGTCCAGAGACAATCTGGCCTCTAGAAAAAGAGGCCCATTGATATTTGGTGTATTCCATATTTGGGAGTTGTAGCCCTATTTGCCATGACTGCCTCATTTACATGTTGGCAAGTACCTTTCGGACTTTTGCCGGGTATATTGTTCAAGCTTTCATAGTATGGTTGATTCTTTCAGCACAAGTGACACTTTGTGTCTTCTTTAACACCTGTTACCAGATTCTTGCCACTTTGAGGCAGTGAGATAAGGATTTAGGGACAGCCTTGGCCGGCAAATAACAGTTGGGAAGCTTTTCAATGAAATCAACAGGAGAATGAAGATGGGATGGCGCGTATTTGGAAGAAACAAGAAAATATTTAAAGGGAAACTTCCGCTGCCTAATAAATGAAGAAAAAGGTGCAAGCGCAAATAGCACTACTTAAATGTGCAAAGTATTAAGTGAACATAAATAAAGTTCAGTGTGAATGGTGATTAATCAAAAATACTCTCCTTGGTAGAAAGTGCAGCTCCCAAACAAGACTCAAACCCAGTCCAGACAGAGTATTGGCAGAAAAATCAGGACACAAATGTCATCCAGGGACCTAAAAAAGATAGACAACAACAATAGTGCAACACAGTATACGCAATCTGAATCATAATCAGATAAATCTGTGAATGTTTCACGTGCTCCACGTGACAATCAGGCAGGGTGGTTATATAGAGTGACCAACTCAGAAGAATATCTAAATATGCTCTTCATACATCCAGAAACGAATTTCCATAGGGTCAGTAGAGGAGAAGAGAGGGAGGGGATTCCCAAATAAAGGAGACAAAGCAAATATAGTGAAGATTGCTTTAATAAATATAAAACACAAAGTAATGCACTTACATAAGTGTCTTTCCGGTGAGCATTCAGACCACCCTGGGTCAAAGCACTGGAACTGGACAATAGCACTCCCAAACAGTCCTTTAAACTGCTAAATGGCCGCTAAGCAGTAGATGGAATCACATGGCTGAATATCTGGAACCAATTCTCGGCAAGACTCTGCCCTACGCGTTTCGAACTTCCTCAAGGACTACTCTATCATAATATGGGTTCCCCTCCCTTTTAAATGTCCCGCCACCATCCAATGTGTCGCGTCATCACTGACATCATGGTGTTCTCCGGCGTCTGTTGCATCATCACGTACTTGCGTCCCTGACATCACAGCGTTTTCCTATGTTGCTGACGTCACAACGTGATCCCACGGCAATCATATTGCAGCAACACTACTTGTTTACATGAGTTGTCATGGCAACTCTCACTTGCCCCTGACCTGCCGATGAGCACGCTGCTCTATTGGACAATACCAGCAGCTCTCACTGCTACTGCACCACCAATGGAAACATAACTATCCGTACACAGGACTCCATAACCAAATATTGCTATATAAACCAATCATAAATAGTTGGTGCATTACTAAATAAATATTCACTTTTACAACAATGTGTACACAATAATAAATAAACAGTAACATCTAAAACACAAAGGAAGATAAATGTGTTAAAACAAATTAGATGTTACATCTAAAAAAGTTTTTTTATATACTTTAATACATATTAATAAAACCCACTTTCATCACTACATTTAGACAAATAATATTATTGTGAAAATGATTTTAAATTAATTAAGAGCATAAATAATGCTTACCATAGAAATTTGTATTTTATAAAATATAAAAAGAAAAGAAAAAGAAACTAATCAAAGTGAGTTAAATCAAATCTAAAACTTATCAATAATCAATATAAAATTACAATGTAATGATAGCAAAGGACAACATTTTTGCAAAAAAATGGCTAATGATTCGATAGCATTTAAACTAAAAAGGCATTTATGTCGAAATCGACCTTTAGGCCTTTAGGTTGCAGAGTATTTAAACAATAAATCCAAAAGGATTCTCGTTTGGATAAAGCTACTGTCCTATTCTCACCCCTCCAGTGGGCAGGCAGCCGTTCTATTCCCATATATTTTGGACCGGAGAGATCATAATGATAACATTTTTAAAAATAGAAAGATACATTATGGGTTTCTAATCCTAGACTGATATTACGTATATGTTCCAAAATTCTGAATCTGAGGGGGCGAATAGTATGGACCACATACTGATATCCACAGGGGCAGATAAGGACATATACTACAAAAGACCTTTTACAATTTATAAAGCTCTTAATTTTAGATGTGACTTTTGTTACATTTGAAATAAAAGAATCAGTCTTCTTTACCCCAAATTAGCAAGCTTTGCACTAAAAAATCCATTCGGTTTATTTGGTAACCAAATTCCATCTTGTGTCATCAATTGTTTTTTTTTAAAGCACTTGATACCAAATTATCTTTAAGGTTTCTTGCTTTTGTAAAGACTAATTCTTTACTGGTAATTCTGGTAAATAGTCTTTTAGGACATCATCCTGTTTCAAAACATGCCTGTGTTTGCATATTATTTTTTGTATTTGATAGGACTCTCTATTGTACTGTGTTATAAATGGAATAAAGTTTGATTTCAACTCCCTTTTTTTGGGAATACCTAACAAACTTTCACAGTCTAAATTAGATGCCTTATTCCTAGCTTCTTTAATTTGTAGAGGTTTATATTTTTTCTCTAGAAACCCATCTTCTAAAACTTGTGCTAGTTCCTGAAATGGGTGGATCTCTGAACAATTTCTCTGAATACGCCTAAATTGGCCATATGGAACATTTTTAAGCCAATTTTATGGTGGCAGTCTACACTCTTGAAGTGAGTTTTAGTATATATTTCTTACGCTTCTAGAGATATATATATATATATATATATATATATATATATATATGTGTGTGTGTGTGTGTATATACACAGTATATATATAACTAAATCCAAGAATGGAATCAAAACTGTACTGTGGTTTTCAATGCATTTAATATTCCGATCATTATTATATAAATAATACAAAAATTCAAATAAGAATAATATCGTCTATTTAGCGACGCCCTAGGACCAGGTTTGCACTATACTGATTGTGATGATATATAACATCCTCCTCCCAAACTCCAATAAAGAGGTTCGCAAAACTTTGGCGCAAACCTAGTTCCACACAACCTCGAATAAAAATGACTATTAAACCAAAAGTAATTGTGAGTTAAAATGTAATTAATACTGTCAAAAATGAAATGAACTTGAACCAAATCCAATTTTGTTTGTCCATAAGGATCCTCCTAATCGCTTCACAGTCTTTATTATGATCTATGACT
Source organism: Ascaphus truei (assembly GCF_040206685.1). NCBI lineage: Eukaryota > Metazoa > Chordata > Amphibia > Anura > Ascaphidae > Ascaphus > Ascaphus truei. The sequence goes on along the minus strand of NC_134484.1, from coordinate 380,588,255 downwards.
GTGTATAGGGAGGAAACACCCATCCGAATATATATTGATACATTTCTTCAAGGGTATGTGATAGATCTACCGTCACATTTGAAGGATTCTACTCATATTATTAATTTACTTATAGAGATATAGTGGAAAGATGAGTATATCCTATGTACGGTGGTGCAGTCTTCCCTACTTCACCCAGGGTCACCTGGTGCTTCCCCCTCCCACCCCTGGTTCTTGGCTGGCCTGCTCGGGGTGGGCGGTGGGTGTTGGCGGAGATGGGGAGATGGATGGTGAAGGGCGGGAACAAATCTTCCCTCGGGCTTCCCCCGTGATGTTTCCCCTCCCATCCCTGGTTGCCTTGCAGGCCTGCTCGGGGGGGTAGAGGGTGGTCCCGTTGCTTCCCCCCCTCCCCGGGTTGCCACGTGGTCCCGGTCGGGATGGGTGGTGGATGCGGGGGGGAAGCGGGAGGGCTCGCAGCACATCAACTGAGAGCTACATAGGGAGAGAGAGAGCCACATAGGGAGAGAGAGCCATTCTTCACTGCTTCTTCCCCCTGACTACCACATAGCCCCCCAGACTACAACATTGCCCCGCTCAGGGCGGAGGGTGTAAGGAAGCAAGTAAGAATACAGTGTAACACATATTCCCCCCCACCCTCTGGGAGATTTTGCTGCTACATGGAGTGTGGTGGTGCATACCTGCTGGCTCACAGTAGATCTGAGTCTACCACATGGTGGTAGGGGATGTCAGAACAGGCTTCTGGGCTAATAACTGATTCGTACTCACGGTGACAGTGCCTCCATCTACATAATGTACATAATATAAAAGGTGTGTATACTGTATATAGCAAATTATGACTTTACACATAAAACATACATTCATACTCCAGACAAATACACACACACTAATGATGAGTAGTTTAAAGTAGCAATCCCCTTATTCAATTTTTATTTGTAATCCATATTGTTTTTTTTTTTTTACAGAATTTGCAAGATACTTACTAGTTTAGTTGCTGGTATTTCATCTTTGATCTAGGAAATCAAGATGGATGCCAAATACTGCAGGTCCTGCTGTCAAATAGGAAGCTTCAACGCCATTGAAGGGTTGACATTGCGGTTTCCTATTGGATGACTGTGTGTGCCATCTTTGAAATTCCAGGAAAGAACAGGCGGCAACTAAACTAGTAACAATCTCAGAAATTGGATGTCCATGGAGCTAAAAACAGCACAGCTCAGGTTCAAATTCTGTAAAAAAAATCTACATGGAAAAGGTGATTATTTTTAATAATCTGTAGGAAGCACATGAGCCGTGGAGGCCTTAGTGGTAAGTATTGAAGCTACTCAAAAGCACCTCTATGGTCCGAAGCAGTAGCTGCTACTTTAAGACAGCTCTTATCATATAAGAACTGAAGCAGGAGTTGTACATGGGCAATATAAAGTTTACACAGGAAGATTAGACATGTTGCAGAAGCTGAGCTTTGAGGCAAGGCGGGGTGCCCTGCAGATCTGCACAAACCAAGAATCACTGTTGAACTGCCTGTTTACGGAAATTGCAACCAGACTTTAAATCAGGAAACCACACCCTCTGACCAATCATGAAACTGCTGGCACAGCATATGAACAGGAGGCAGCTCTCCAAGGTTCTGGAGATAGTAGTTTGGGATTGGGTCCTGATCACTGTCCAAGGTGCTGCAGACATTTAGGGTTGTGAATTCTTGACACAATCCTATTAGCTACAGCCCAAGGGAAACCTAAAGACAGGACATTTTCGGATTACTTATTGTAATATCTGACAGAAAGATTCAATGATTTTAAGGAAGCAGTCTAGTGCTAGAAGTCTGAAGTGGTAGTGAGCGTGCTATATATATATATATATATATATATATATATTATATATATATATATATATATATATAAAAGAACAGTTTTTATTAAATAGTGTAGTTCTGTATATACAGGTAAATATATTTAAAATATATAAAAGTATTCGGGCATAAAAGTAACCGAGCTAATTCTTTTTAGTATATTATATAATATAAAAATATGGGATAGGTGTAATGATTCATCTGTTTATGTATTTTTCAGCTAATAGCTGTGTTACGAGAAGTAAAATATCTGCAGATATTAAGTCATATAGATATTCCTAAAGCGGCTTTAGCCATATTTGAAAAGCGGGAGATCTTACAAAAGGTTTGTATATTTAAGTCAATATTGTTATAGTTTAAGTGGTATTATGATCTTTTTAATAATTTATGTTTACAGTATATTTATTATCAGGATTTGTAATTATTGCATGTGTACATAATATATATAATATATATATTAACCATTTGTTTGCTGATGCATTGTATAAGCTATTTATCATCTCAAGTCTACAGTAACTTAATTGAATGATATTGTTACGGGGCAATAGAGAGTATTCATTTTAATTGAATGGATAAGCATTTACAGTATGTCTACATGAATAGGAAATAGGATTTTGATTTGCTTTGTTTCTGTGTTTTATTTTTCTGTCTTGAAGTCTCAGTTGTTTTTCCTCAGCTGCTTAGCAGTTAGAATCTGTTTCATCACAAATATATATATAAGTGATATTACATGTGTCTTACATTGTGGTACACTTCACATGGAATGTGTTAGTGAGTGTAGTGCATGCAATCAGAGAAACACATGACTATGATTCTCTGCACTTATCATTGTTGAAAGTAATTTAAATCAATCTCCTAGTAAACCCTCATTTTTAAAAGGATAAAAACTTAATATGCATGCTGCTCCATTGGACAGGTATACTGCATTGGCTGAGGTGAACCACATACCTATATGAATTGCAAATACAAACTTTGGACAGGGAGAATAAATAGAACAAATGAGGAGTTTGGGATTTCCAATGGTTTGTAATGCTTTCTGTTCTTTGTTTGATATCCATATAGTATATAGGAAGCCTGGAACTCATAGTTCAGTGGTACAATAAACTGAAACAGACAGTTCTGGAAGTAGAATATCCCTTGATTGAAGATGACATGAAGGTCGTTAATGAACAACTCAGAGACGCAGAGGGTATTTATACATGGAAGGAGGAGAACTGCTGGGATTATATTGTTAAAGTTAAGTCCATAGTGCATGACCTGGAAAAGAGAGTTCAACAATCAAAGAATAACATAGTGGAAATCCAACAGATCATGAAGACTTGGGCAGAACAGGCTTTGTATTCAAGAAAAGACAACAGAAAGGAAACCTTGATTAATCTGGAAGACAAAAGTGATAGAGTCATTAAGAAATGCAGATTAATTCAAGAAGACGGAAATAAAATCCATAGCCTTGTAGAGGTACAATACTTTTATGTTTTTAAGCAGATATAGGGGCATTTTAAAGATATGATTGGTGCAATTCTGGGGCAAACAAAGTACTCTAGTTGTATTAAAGAAAACAAATCGTATATCTTTGATTAGATTTTTTCCTTTGATACATGTGGTGCAGATTTGTACCTCAGGATTATCACCACTCTCTCTCTTGATACATATTAAGTCCCTTAGACATATAGGAGGAAAATAAGTATTTCTACAAGCACATTTTAGCATTACTCTGATGATAAAGTAGTGAGTTTGAGATTATGTCTAAGTATTAAAAAGGCAGTCCCACATAAGACCAAAGTGAGTCACTTAGTTATACAGTATAGTAATATTGGGTAAATATACTGTTGGACACTACCATCTTTAAAAAAAAAAAAAAAAAATGAGATGATCTGAAATACTGGAAACATTGATATATTTTTTTCTGAAAGAGCTCCCCTCTAGATCACTGCAGGTCCCCTCTTAAAATGAAATTCTTTGTGTAGGTCTGTAGATCTTTGCTTTTTTAGAAAACATTTTATGGTGGTACTTGTAGTTAGCCAGGCAGAGTATAGTATAAAAAGAATAACAGATTATAGCGATGTAGAGCTACTCTTTATGCTGCAGATGCGCTACATCAAAGATAAAGCATAGCATGTAAAATATCCCAAGCACAACCTTTTCTTACTTAAAAAGGCAGCAGGTATAGTCTTCTGCAAGCGCTATTCATCTGTAGTTTAGACAGAATACTTGAAAACTGCACACTTTGTCATGATGTCTTAATATACTTGACTTCATGTGTCCTAGAGTGGTGTAGAATTTTCATTACAAAATAAATTATTGTTTCTTTAGGAAAACATGAAACTCCTGAAGGCTGATCCTTTCCAAGACCCCTGGAAAATGTACGTGGAGTACATTGACGACATTGTAGTGGACGGCTTCTTTAATACAATTTTGCATTCCCTGGACTTTTTTATGGAGAACACAGATGAAAAGTTAAAACCGTCTCCGTTGTTTGAAGCACAAATGGTTCTTAATGCTGCAGAAATTGTATTCAAACCCTCGTTACAGAGAGAAGAAGGAGATGGATGGTATGACCTCATGGACGAGCTTTTAGGTGACATTTTTAAAATGTCTGGGCAAATCAAAAGAATTGCAAAACATTTTGAAGCAGACAATTATCAGGTAAACATATACTTTTATTTTTTAATACTTCTAATAAGATAAAGAAGCATTTCTACAGTGCTTTATAATTGTATTCTTAAGCAAAGTAATGTACGTGTGCAATGTTTGCAAATCTATAGCAATACACTTAATTCTATATAGATTTTTTTTATTTTCAGTCATTCTTTGTGTGTATTTTATGAGCTCTGGGAAAAACTGATATGTTTGCCTTTTGTCAAGACAAAAAGAAAAAACACTTTAAATGCCACTTGGGTTTGTGAACATCAATTTACAAATGGTATCTATTTTTCGCACACCGTAGCCCAACACTTTGCCAACATATTTACTTAATCGGCCCTTTTCAATTTTAATAGGCAGTTGGGTACATTAAAGCCGGGGGGTGCAAACATTTTTCCCTACGCCCTCCTGCCAGGGGTCACCTCACCCCCACGCCCCCCCTCACCCCGACTTACCTCGGCTCCGGCGTCATGAGGCAACGTGACGTCACATGACCCCGATGCCGCGTTGCCATGGCAACGCATCTGGAGCCAAGGTATGTAAAGGTTTACAGAGGCCCTGCAGCTCCCCCGGCACTTAATTTAAGTGCCTTCGGGAAGCGTGCGGGGCCTCTGTGAACCCCCCCCCCCCGCAGACAGTCTTGCGCCCCCCCTGGAGGTCGCGCCCCCCTGTTTGCGCACCGCTGCCTTAAAGCTTACTGTCGCCTACTAAATATGGCCCTTTGTGTCTCTGTCCTTCTAAGTATGTGATACCTATTTCTTACACGTAGTGGCTAATACTGTCACTTTTAAATGTGTCACAATTCTACAAAATAGGTGTGGTTTATGCAGACCTCTATGTTCTTCCACATATAGTAATGAAATTGTAAGCATAGTAAATATGGTACAGTATAATATTTTTAAAAAATGGACTTTCTGAAGTAGAACTTTATGAATATGTAGACCTTTTTAAAAAACTATTTGTTAATTAGTTCTGTTAATAAAAATATTGCCTGTGAGCACATTCAGAGAGGTCTGCAGCCCTGCTTTTCACCATTATCTCTTAGCATACAATTCTTCTATTGCAGCTAGGGATTCTGGGAAATGACATACAAATGAGCACACAATTATTTCTAAAACTGAAAAATATGTATTTTTCATGTTTTTAATAAGTACAGAGGTAGGTCCAGAAAATGCTGTGTCCTATATCAAAAGATGCCTTTAGTGCACCCAGCAAATATTTAAACCAGAGAGATATATTTTAAGAAATGTAACTATACGTTGAAAATCCATTAAACACGGGGCTTTAGAAAAAAACAGTATGTACAATATAACACAGCTTTTGCGCAGGAATTAATTGGATTCACAGAAAAATAATAAATGTAAGTAAAAGCAAAGTGAGCTGAGTGTAGAGGAGGAATGAAGTGAAGGCAGTGGAGGAAGAATTGTGAACAGGGGAGAAATTAATTGAGGGGAGATGAGAAACTAATTGAGGACAATAAAGAAATGAATTGTTAGGAGGAGTATGTAATTGGTGAAAGAATAGTTAATGACTCACACACCATATTGTGTTAAGAGTCTGGATAAATAAATCCCTGTGGCTTGAATACATTTATACAAACACATACAGAACGCTACACTTGCTCTACAAAAGCAAATGAAACATACAGTACTTTTCAGTTAATTGATCTTTAACATCTGCTACATAGACACATTTAGCACAAGTTTATGAAGCAGACTAGGTTTATGTCAGCGCAGACATGTTGGTTTAAATATGACAACACAATAACACTAGTTCTTATTATCTACCATTATCTGAGCATTACTTAGTTCTTCCCCGAACTATTTCTGCCCTTCCATACAACTTACTCAAGAGGGGGGAAATCAATGCAAGGTGTCACAATACAGGGTGTTAGAAAATACATATTCTAGATACTCATAATCCTAAAATCATTTTAGCACCCAAGATACTGTGTACAGGCATACCCCGGTTTAAGGACACTCACTTTAAGTACACTCGCGAGTAAGGACATATCGTCCAATAAGCAAACGGCAGCTCGCGCATGCGCCTGTCAGCACGTCCTGAACAGCAACACCAGCTCCCTGCCTGTACCGAAGCTGTGCGCAAGCGGGGAGACTATAGAGCCTGTTACACATGCGTTATTTACATCAGTTATGCACGTATATGATGATACAGTACAGTACATGCATCGAGAAGTGGAGAAAAGGGAGTGCTTCACTTTAAGTACATTTTCGCTTTACAGACACGCTCCGGTCCTATTGCGTACGTTAATGGGGGGTATGCCTGTACTGTATTTTACAGTCTCCTTCGATGTCTGTGAGACTCTGTGTCTTGTTTTTTTGTTTTTTAAACTGAACGTTTTAAATGAGTAGAAGACACTGGAAGACCAGGACATTCATCTTCTATCATCCTTCAGCATTTTAGTTTAGATGCACCCATACCTGAATATGGTATATATGCAGCATGCAGATAATATACAATAAACTAGTGAATAGATCCAGAATGTGATTTTATTAAAATTAAGAAAGTTTGTCCATGCACTTTCAGATTGATTACAGGGAAGTGGCTGCCTTAAAGATCTGAGGGCTACTTAATGCATAGTACTGCCATAGTACTTTTCTGTATTCTAAATATTATGTAGTGTTCATACCTTGATATCCCACATGCAACTTCCTGTCATTTTTATAGTTAGAAATAATTCCCTTAGAATAGGTGCAGGAACTAATTGTGCTGTTATTTATATTTTCCAGAATGATATGGATGAGATGATAGACCTATCGGAAACCCGACAGGAAATTATGCAAAGAGTAACAACTGTTATCAACAAAGCTATAGATTATAGGAGTACTTTTAACTCCTATTCCAATTTGTGGACAGATGACAGATTGGAGTTTATGAGGCAGTTCCTACTCTATGGACACGTGTTAACCTCGGAAGAAATTGAAGCACACACTGATGACGGAGTTCCAGAATGCCCTCCTACTGCTGAACAGTTAAGAGACCAGGCAAGTGGAAACATTATGTAGTTCTGTATCAATTATGTGAAAAGAGAAACATGTTTAAAATAACTGCATTTTGTATTTCAGATTGACATCTATGAAAATCTCTATATTCAGATTAATTCATCTGATGATTGTAAAATCTTTGAAAACTGGTTTAGGGTGGATATGAAACCTTTTAAAACGGGTCTGCTAATCATCATAAAGAAGTGGAGTTGGATGTTTAAGGAGCACCTTCTCAGATTTGTCATTGACAGGTGATACAATTTGATTTTATGATTTCAAAATGTCAATGAGGCCATCAGTTGTCTGTTAGGGTATAAATAGAAGGCCTATGCAGGTGAAATCAAGTACAGATTTTATTTAGCACTACCTAGACAGAGGAAAAAAGATACTGTACAAAGATCAACATGATGTACATGAGTCTGAGTATTACCCATGTCACTGAATGCCCCAATAATCATAGAAATTAAGAGCATTGAAGGCCATACAATATTATCCTGGAATTCAGGAGGGTTGAAATGATGGGCTGCATTTACAGTAGAAAAATATTAATACTGCTCTCTGACTGGTTCTTTTGAATTAGAGGGCTCAGCAAGACACAACAAAACAAAACAGGTAATCAGAGAAGATATGCTCATATATACAGTGTATGGGCCTCATGCAATAAAGTTAGATAGAAAAATCGCCAGGGTTTTTAAATCGCCATTTTTGACAGCGTTGCTATCATGTTATGCAGAAAGCCCCTGAATACCAGTGATAGCATAATTTTCAAAAATGACAAGTAGCCGTTGACGAGAAGATCGCCCCTCTCCCTGCGCAAATCTCGTGGAAATTAATTATTTTGAATTTAAATTTTATTATTAGTGTACGTGAGCAGCGGGTCTCTGGAGCAGAACCCTATTGATTTCAGGTCCGGGACCCCCTGCCTCCTGAGATACAGGCCCCGTTATGGGGTGCCAGTATCTCCTATGCATTTAAATGTCCTGGTCATGTGACGTGGGACATTTACATGCATAGGAGATACCGGCACCCCAGAACAGGGTCTGTATCTCAGGAAGCAGGGCGTCCCCGGACATGAAATCAACAAGGTTCTTTTCCGGAGACCACCTGCTCATCTACACTAGTCTTAAAATTTATATTAAAATATGTAGTAAGCACCAATAAACAACCCACCCCCTGTGCCCCCACATAAAAACATTATTTATTTTAACAAACGATTGATAACATAGGCCAATGGGTGTCCCCACGGGTATCTAGCTGCCATTGGGTGGTTCCCATGGGTATCTGGGGCCCCTCATATGGTCCTTGTGGGTGTCCAGGCGACCTCAGGTGGTCCCCGTGGGTGTCCGGGGGTCCTCGAGTGATCCCGGTGGGTCCCCACTGGCCTGCAGTACCATTCGTGTTGTAAAAATGGCCTATATTTCAATAAATACACCCCCCCCCAAACACATACAGGACAGTAATGTGCAAAATACCTATTATTCAGATATGGATAATAGATAATTTGCCCATTATTAAACAAAACATTAGCAAGTCAGCATAAATAAAGTAAATAAAACCGTTCTAGTTACCCCAGCCATTATGAAGGGCTTCCTCGTCAGCATACTGCAGGGCCATGTCCTCCGTTGCCAGAAAGAAACATAAAAAAAACAATCTAATGGTTCCTAACCCCTTAATCACCTTAGCGGTTAATAACCACTATAGTAATTAAGGGCTAAACCCACCTTCCCCGCTTCTCACATGGGAGGCCTAACCACCCACCCCGGACCCACTATATCCACCCTATAACCATTGATTGTTATAGTAGTACATCATACCATATAATACGGGCATGATAAGCTACTATAGCAGTCAATGGTCACCCTAATACAAAATTATGAATGTCCAAAATACACAATAATCAAACATATACAACAAGAACCTAAACCCCCCAAATCAAAAATTAAAAGCACTAGCAAACCAATGAATTACCTAAATAAAACCACTAGGCATTCAATAACAGAAATAAAACCACTATGCATTAAATTAAATAAATCACACCACTAGCCAAACAATACATTTAATAAATAAAAGCAGTAACCAACACAACAATTAATTAATACAACCACTAAGCAACACATCAATTAAAACCAGTAGCCAACAAAATACCACAGGGCCCCCGCCAGCCTCTGGTATTAATCCTGTGTATAAAAAATGAATTATGGTTTTATGTGGGGGCACAGGGGGTGGGTTGTGTATTGGTGTTTATTACAAATTGTAATGGTTATTGGTGGCCTAGGAAGTTGGTAGTAGGGCTGTTGTGTTTATTTTTGTTTATTGTGGGAAGTGGGGTGAGTCAAGGGGGTAGTAGCCCTAAGGATGGATGTTTAGGCCTACCGGGTGCGTAGCGGGAGGGGTTACCCCTTCATTACCATAGCGGTATTAACCGCTAAAGTAATGAAGGGGTTACGTCCATTCACAACCCCCCCCCGCAAGACCTAAACACATACCAAGGGCCAAATACCACCTTCACCACCCCCACTACCCACAATAAGCATGACACTGGGGGTTAACACCTTCATTGCCTTAGCGGTTTGCAGCTAAGGTAATGAAGTTGCCTGTAAAGGCATTTTTCATGCATCTGGTTCATGCCGGGGTTCTCCGGAGGTGATATTAATATGTATCAGCTTCGGAGTCTCCCGGCATGAATCCGATACAGTAAAAATGCATTTTATTTTCTAAGTGCCATTTCGCCACATATCGGCAGCTTCTCACCACCTTCTTGCCAACTACGATTTAGAGAGGTATTCTCTTTTTGCTGCGTGTGGGGAATCTGGTGGAGACTCCACACTGATCCTCCGTTCCTCCTGGCGCAGCGCCAATTACATAATGACATCACAGCATTCCGACGCGTTTCATCACGTGGTGACTTGTTTAGAGGATGATTGGCTAGCAATAACCAATGGTTTAATTACACTCGGTTGCCCGGCAACCGGAGTAAACAATAAGGTGCCTCAGCTACAATCCATACAAACTGATTTTTTTCAGTGACTTGAACCAATCCTGTTGTATGCAATAGCAGTATTAACCCCAGTTGCTAGTTATACAGGAAAGGCTACATCATTCATTACATAACTATAATAAATGACAATAAAGTACTTACATATTAGAAAAACATGCCTAATAAGACATAAATAAATTTAAAATGTAACTAAAAGCAAACAAAGTAACTAATGGATGGATAAATATAACACTGAACAGCAATGCAACAAATGATTAATATACACTTGACACATATGTTAAGCATCATATAGTACAGGGGTGCACAAACTTTTGCAGCTGAGCACCCCTGCTTGCTGTCTCCGGTGCTCGCGCCTGCCTTACCTCAGTTCCTGGCCTCAAATGACACCACGGGTTCATGTTACGTCACATTGCCATGGCGACACATCAACAGCCGCCTGAATCTCGATAAGTAATAGGTTGAAGAGGCTTCACACGATCCCCCGGTATTTATTTTAAATGCCGTGGGGAAGAGCGCGGGGCCTCTGCAACCACCGCACCCCCTACAAAAATCTCCCGCCCCCAGTTTGCGTACCCCTGATATAGTACATAAAGACTTTGCACTTTACAAAAGCAGATGTGATTGCTAATGTAAAAATGTGGCACGTCTAACCAAAAACTGGAAAGAGAAAAAATTGGTATATACATTGCAAAACCAATGTGTTATATTAATGAAATAAACAGTGAACTGTGGAGAGATATATGAATGAAAGAACACGGGTCACTAACGGACTGATGTGAGCTGGAAAACAGAAGGAAACAGCAGTGGCAAAAGATGAGTGTTTTAGACTAGTATGCTTTTGTCAATACACTGATTGAGACCCAAAGGGGCAAGTGCGTCTAAATAGTATATCCAATAGGATTCCTGAATGCAAAGCATCGGAAATCTATACCCTCCTAGTTTGGAAACTGAGATAGATTCAATCCCCATAATTTTGAGACTAGCGGGATTGCCAGCACGTGCCATTGAAAAGTGTCTGGGGACACTATGTGTGAGTACTTTTTTCAAAATTGCCCACCTGTGTTCGAGAAACCTAACGTGAAGTGAACCTTTAGTACGTCCAACATACTTTAAGTTACAGGCACACGAAAGAACATAAACAACATGTGTTGTCATACAATTAATAGAACTCTTAACGGGGTGCATGGAGCCATTGGATGAAGAAACACAAGAATTAAGGGGAGCGAGAATGTGATAGGTGGAGCAGATTAATTCTGCATTGTTCACAGTATACATATATTTGTAGCAGAAGCTAATTTTTTCTTTATGAATTATGTTTGCATTTTAGAGTAGATCGGAAGTGCTGAATTTATCTTTCAGTAAACTAGCTCCACTTGCAGACAATTTTCATGTCATAGCATGAGAGTTTATCACGTGTAGTTTGTAGCTAATCTTACAAGTCTGATCGTCATTTGCCGTTGACCTATTAAAACATATCACTCCTTGTATGTCTGAAAAAAGAACCTATGAGGTAAAAAAAAATACTCTTTTATGAGGAATTTATGTTGGTGAAATGTATCACTACCGTTACAATAATCTATGGTGGTCTTTGTCAGCACTTTTATTGGTTTATATAACACAGGATTTGTAACAACCAATGATCATAACAAAAGTACCAACTGGAAAAAAATATCCTAAAACTCAATATAACCATAAACATAACGTGTATTTCACCCACTTAGAATTTAGCAAAGGTTGAATGCAATAGACATGGGTTTTTTTTTTTTTTCAAAGTTAATCTACTATGTTAGAAAATATATACTGCTATTAAAATGTTATCCCTTCTCTTTTTTGGATAGCCTGACTGACTTGGAAGAATTTATTAAGGTGAC